>NC_141873.1:82547825-82699340 GCF_056163025.1 Triticum urartu
AGGTTTTGTCAATCCTAAAGGTTTTAGCAAAATGTGCAAGCTCCAGCGATCCATCTATGGACTAGTGCAAGCATCTCAGAGTTGGAATATATGCTTTGATGAGTTGATCAAAGCATATAGTTTTATACAGACTTGCCGTGAAGCCTGTATTTACAAGAAAGTGAGTGGGAACACTACAACATTTCTGATAAATATATGTGAATGACATATTGTTGATCGGGAATAATGTAGAATTATTCTGCAAAGCATAAAGGAGTGTTTGAAAGGACTTTTTTTTAAAGAAAGACCTCGGTGAAGCTGCTTACATATTAAGCATCAAGATCTATAGAGATAGATCAAGACAATTGATAAGTTTTTTCAATGAGTACATACCTTGACAAGATTTTGAAGTAGTTCAAAATGGAACAGTCAAAGAAAGAAGTTCTTGGCTGTGTTACAAGGTGTGAAATTGAGTAAGACTCAAAGCCCGACCACGGCAGAAGATAGAAAGAGAATGAAAGTCATTCCCTATGCCTTAGCCATAGGTTCTATAAAGTATGCCATGTTGTGTACCAGATCTATTGTATACCCTACACTGTGTTAAGCAAGGGAGTACAATAGTGATCTAAGAGTAGATCACTGGACAGGGGTCAAAATTATCCTTAGTGGAATAAGGATATGTTTCTCGATTATGGAGGTGACAAAAGGTTACGTCGATGCAAACTTTGACACTGATCCAGATGATTCTAAGTCTCAATCTGGATGCATATTGAAAGTGGGAGCAATTAGCTAGAGTAGCTCCGTGCAGAGCATTGTTGACATAGAAATTTGCAAAATACATACGGATCTAAATATGGCAGACCCGTTGACTAAACTTCTCTCACAGACAAAACATGATCACACCTTAGTACTCTTTGGGTGTTAATCACATAGCGATGTGAACTAGATTATTGACTCTAGTAAACCCTTTGAGTGTTGGTCACATAATGATGTGAACTATTGGTGTTAAATCACATGGCAATGCGAACTAGATTATTGACTCTAGTGCAAGTGGGAGACTGAAGGAAATATGCCAAAGAGGCAATAATAAAGTTATTATTTATTTCCTTATTTCATGATAAATATTTATTATTCATGCTAGAATTGTATTAACCGGAAACATAATACATGTGTGAATACATAGACAAATAGAGTGTCACTAGTATGCCTCTACTTGACTAGCTCGTTAATCAAAGATGGTTATGTTTCCTAACCATAGACAAAGAGTTGTTATTTGATTAACGGGATCACATCATTAGGAGAATGATGTGATTGACTTGACCCATTCCGTTAGCTTAGCACTCGATCGTTTAGTATGTTGCTATTGCTTTCTTCATGACTTATACATGTTCCTATGACTATGAGATTATGCAACTCCCGTTTACCGGAGGAACACTTTGTGTGCTACCAAACGTCACAACGTAACTGGGTGATTATAAAGGAGCTCTACAGGTGTCTCCAAAGGTACATGTTGGGTTGGCGTATTTTGAGATTAGGATTTGTCACTCCGATTGTCGGAGAGGTATCTCTGGGCCCTCTCGGTAATGCACATCACATAAGCCTTGCAAGCATTGCAACTAATGATTTAGTCACGAGATGATGTATTACGGAACGAGTAAAGAGACTTGCCGGTAACGAGATTGAACTAGGTATTGAGATACCGACGATCGAATCTCGGGCAAGTAACATACCGATGACAAAGGGAACAACATATGTTGTTATGCGGTCTGACCGATAAAGATCTTCGTAGAATATGTAGGAGCCAATATGAGCATCTAGGTTCCGCTATTGGTTATTGACCGGAGACGTGTCTCGGTCATGTCTACATTGTTCTCGAACCCGTACGGTCCGCACGCTTAAGGTTTCGATGACAGTTATATTATGAGTTTATGAGTTTTGATGTACCGAAGGAGTTCGGAGTCTCGGATGAGATCGGGGACATGACGAGGAGTCTCGAAATGGTCGATACGTAGAGATCGATATATTGGACGACTATATTCGGACATCGGAAAGGTTCCGAGTGGTTCGGGTATTTTTCGGAGTACCGGGGAGTTACGGGAATACGAGGGAAGAAGTATATGGGCCTTATTGGGCTTTAGGGGAGAGGGAGAGGCAGGCCGCGTGCCCCCCCATTGACTAGTCCGAATTGGACTAGGGGGAGGGGCGGCGCCCCCTCCTTCCTTCTCTTCCCTCTTCCCCTTCCTTGTCTCCTACTCCTACTACATGGAAGGACTCCTAGTTGGACTAGGAAAGGGGGAATCCTACTCCCACCGGGAGTAGGACTCCCCTAGGGCGCGCCATAGAGAGGGCCGGCCCTCCCCTCCTCCGCTCCTTTATATACGGGGGCAGGGGGCACCCCATAGACACACAAGTTGATCTTCGTGATCGTTCTCTTAGCCGTGTGCGGTGCCCCCCTCCACCATACTCCTCGATAACATTGTAGCGGTGCTTAGGCGAAGCCCTGCGACGGTAGAACATCAAGATCGTCACCACGCCGTCGTGCTGATGGAACTCTTCCCCGACACTTTGCTGGATCGGAGTCCGGGGATCGTCATCGAGCTGAACGTGTGCTAGAACTCAGAGGTGCCGTAGTTCCGGTGCTTGATCGGTCGGGCCGAGAAGACGTACGACTACATCAACCGCGTTGTCATAACGCTTCCGATGTCGGTCTAAAAGGGTACGTAGATCACACTCTCCCCTCTTGTTGCTATGCATCACCATGATCTTGCATGTGCGTAGGAATTTTTTTTGAAATTACTACATTCCCCAACAGTAGTGACTTAGATGGATCTTCGTGATGATATAATTGAGAGAGCTTGGAATTGCAGGAAGAGAAGATGAAACAATTGAAACCGAGAATTTTGATGAGGCTCCGGAATAAGGAATTGAATTTAGTCGATGAAACAAGAATAAGAATTACATTATGCTTATCCTTCACCAATTTAAATTGATGACAATCAATGGATTCGGCACACTACTTATTCTCATAGAAAGGATTAAGAGAGATATAGCGCAAACTTGGGAAGGTCTTTAACGAACCACCAGATGGATTTGGGATCAACAAAAAAAATGATATGATAACCAAGGAAGAGAACTCTTGAACGAACCACCGTAAGAATTGAAAACGAACGAAGTAAAAAGGATGAATCACCGGGTAATAATTGTGGAATGAACGAAGATACTTGAGACAATCTAGATACATGAGAACGAAGGGATCACAAACTGATTAGAGATCACTTGAATGATGCACCGGTAAGATTGGAGAATGATAACTGACAGCTGAGCATGAATAAACCTGAATTGATGGACTCCGGATAATCGAACTGAGAAGACTCTTGAATTGCTCCAGATAGGTGAAAAGAATTCTCATGATCAAAAAAATTATGAGAGGATGGCATCAAACTAGAACCATGAATCTTGAAGAGAAAGGAGCAAGATTAAGAGGAAAAATCTTCTTCGGTCTTTAAAATCTGAGAATTACAATGAGAAACACCACCATGAATTGTTGAGATACTCCGGAATGAGGATTTTAAAGGTTGAACCAACGATGAAAAGAAATGAAAGATCTTGGAGAAAGACATTTGACTGATGACAATTCATTCTTATGTCAAACTTTAGAAGATTTGAGAATAACTCTGGGAGAATAAGAAGAGTCAGGTAAGATCCTGGAAAAAGACCTGTGGGTTAGGGCCCACTCAAGAGAAGCACCGTTGAGATGATTTAAAAGAGAGGTTGCACCAGTTGAATTAAATGACTTGAATGAGATAACATCCTCGAAAGAGCTTGAACGAATGCAGAGTGGAAACATGAATCTTCGAGATATCTTGAGCACTCTGTAACAATTGAATAGCAAGCGGGGAATGATTATGAGGTGCACCGGCATAAGTAAGCATTAGAAACAAAGAAAAGAATATGATCAACACTGAAAAACTCAAATTGAATCCACCGGAGAAAAAAGAGAACGAATAATGATGAACTTGAAGCTCCGTTAGAATCTTCCTGAGAATCACCGGATACGAACATTGACAGAAAAGAATGGAGAGACTTCTTGTTAATAACAAGATAGTTGATTAAGAAATCTGAGTCCTTGAAGAAAAAGGGTGGGTGGGCGGGAAAACAAAGGCAACTTGGGGACGGATGAAACAAACAACATTGAGAAAGCTGAGATTGAATCTTGCGGATGTTGAAAATGAACGGATCTGCTTGAAGAGAAAACACACCGGTTGAACAAGATTGACAAAACAATCTTGATGATCAAGAAGGATTGGTATTCACATCGGAGTATGAGAACACCACTTGGACAAGGGATGGAATCGACATTTGACTTTGAAGCAACTCGAATACCACAACTCAAAACAAAACAAAGGATTGGCTTGCAGAATAAGTCGGAACAAACATATGATAGAGATTTCGTCCGAAGTCGTGGTGGGGCCTGCATGGGCTCGATCGTACAGCACCATCATGTACAAGGCAGTGCACATGAGATACGAAGCGTCCTCGAGTCGGCATAGCCAAGGACTCTTTAAGACACAACGAGACTACTGTAAAACCAATCGTGGATAGGCGGACCACTAGACGTTGAACCCCAATTTCATATCATACATCTGTCGGAAAGATATCCTAAGAGCTACTTGAATTCCCACTTATAAACTCCTGAAATTTTCCGGTTATGCAATCAGGTGTTGGGGATACAGGGGAAGCATAATATCTCACCCAAAACTACACAATCCTACATCCAGCTGTATCCATCCTTCAACACATAACCAAGAAACCTTCGGAAATCGTTTACCTCAACCTTTGTCCAATTAACATCAAACTGAGTAAGACCTGCGTCCGCTCGAGGAAGCACATGCATTGATCGATGAAAAATATGTTAGGAAGTCCAATTAACAAAACGGAGACGTTTTGTAGATGTTTGGGGATGATCCAAACACAACGGTGACGACTGCCCGGATCGGGTCCGGGACAGCTTTCGAACGCGCGCGCGAGGAGGTTCGCGGACTGACGAGAGAGCCTAGGTTAGGCTTGGCGGTAGGTAGTGAGCTGTGTAGACGGTCTCGAGCTGAGAGAAGAGAAGAGAGGGAGGCCCGGCGACTGTTTCCGGAGACCGAAAACATCCGACGTGTGCCCGACTATAATGCCGCTATAGTTCAACGGTTGGGCTATCAGATGAACTCTGAATGCGATGAAACTTGACAGGCGGTCTATCTACACTATAATAAGACCACACGCCAACCTTCATCCCATTTCGAGAACATTATCCGACCACTTATAAAAATAATATTTCGGATGTGCCGCGGGCGCGTGCGAGTGTGTCTGGGCTCAGAACGGACAACGGAAGGAACGTGGAGACCCGAGCGGATGCAAGTTTTGAAAACATGATGATGCAATGCATATGATGACGTGGCAAGATGCAACACACAAACAAATGACATGGCAACAACAGCGAATAACTAGAAGACACCTCGCACATCGGTCTCGAGGCGTTACATTACTGTTGAGCAATTGACAGAATTGAGCATAGTTATGAGACTATCTAGGCATGATCATGTATATAGGCATCACGTCCGTGACAAGTAGATAGAAACGATTCTGCATCTACTACTATTACTCCACTCATCGACCGCTATGCAGCATGCATCTAGAGTATTAAGTTAAAAACAGAGTAACGCCTTAAGCAAGATGGCATGATGTAGAGAGATAAATTCATGCAATACGAAATAAAGCCCATCTTGTTATCCTCGATGGCAACGATACAATACATGCCTTGCTGCCCCTTCTATCACTGGGTAAGGACACCGCAAGATCGAACCCAAAGCTAAGCACTTCTCCCATGGCAAGAACTACCAATCTAGTTGGCCAAACCAAACGGATAATTAGAAGAGACTTGCAAAGATAACCCATCATACATAAAAGAATTCAGAGAAGATTCAAATATTATTCATAGATAGACTTGATCATAAACCCACAATTCATCGATCTCAATAAACACACCGCAAAAACAAGATTACATCGAATAGATCTCCACGAGAGAGGGGGAGAACTTTGTATTGAGATTCAAAGAGAGAGAAGAAGCCATCTAGCTACTAACTATGGACCCGAAGGTCTGAGGTAAACTACTCACACTTCATTGGAGAGGCTATGATGATGTAGAAGCCCTCCGTGATGACGGCCCTCTTCCGGCGGAGCTCTGGAATAGGCCCCAAGATGGGATCTCGTGGAAACAGAAAGTTGCGGCGTTGGAATTAGGTTTTTGGCTCCTGTTCTGATCGTTTGGGGGTACATGTGTATATATAGGAGGAAGAAGTACGCCGGAGGAGCAACGAGGGGCCCACGAGGCAGGGGGCGCGCCCTAGGGGGGGCGCCCCCCACCCTCGTGACCGCCTCTTTTGTTCCTTGGAGCAAGGTCCAAGTCTCCTGGATCACGTTCGGTGAGAAAATCACGTTCCCGAAGATTTTATTCCATTGTTTGATATTCCGTTTCTTCGAAAAACTGAAATAGGCAAAAAAAACAGCAATTCTGGGCTGGGCCTCCGGTTAATAGGTTAGTCCCAAAAATAATATAAAAGTGGAAAATAAAGCCCAATATAGTACAAACCAGTAGATAATATAGCATGGAGCAATAAAAAATTATAGATACGTTGGAGACGTATTAGGCATCCCCAAGCTTAATTCCTGCTCGTCCTCGAGTAGGTAAATGATAAAAAGAGAATTTTTGATGCGGAGTGCTACTTGGCATAATTTCAATGCAAATCTTCTTAATTGTGGTATGAATATTCAGATTAGAAAGATTCAAGACAAAAGTTTATATTGACATAAAATAATAATACTTCAAGCATACTAACAAAGCAATTATGTCTTCTCAAAATAACATGGCCAAAGAAAGTTATCCCTACAAAATCATATAGTCTGGCTATGCTCCAGCTTCACCACACAAAGTATTTAAATCATGCACAACCCCGATGACAAGCCAAGCAATTGTTTCATACTCTAACTTTTTCAGAACTTTTTCAATCTTCATGCAATACATGAGCGTGAGCGATGGATATAGCACTATAGGTGGAATAGAATGGTGGTTGTGGAGAAGACAAAAAGGAGGGGAAGATAGTCTCACATCAACTAGGCGTATCAACGGGCTATGGAGATGCCCATCAATAGATATCAATGTGAGTGAGTAGGGATTGCCATGCAACGGATGCACTAGAGCTATAAGTATATGAAAGCTCAAAAAAGAAACTAAGTGGGTGTGCATCCAACTTCCTTGCTCATGAAGACCTAGGGCAATTTTAGGAAGCCCATCATTGGAATATACAAGCCAAGTTCTATAATGAAAAATTCCCACTAGTATATGAAAGTGATAACATGAGAGACTCTCTACTATGAAGATCATGGTGCTACTTTGAAGCACAAGTGTGGTAAAAGGATAGTAACATTGTCCCTTCTCTCTTTTTCTCTCATTTTTTTATTTGGGCCTTTTCTCTTCTTTTTTATGGCCTTCCTTTTTTTTATTTTGGCTTCTTTGGCCACTTTTTTTTCGTCCGGAGTCTCATCCCGACTTATGGGGGAATCATAGTCTCCATCATTCTTTCCTCACTAGGAAAATGCTCTAATAATGATGATCATCACACTTTTATTTTTCTTATAACTCAACAATTACAACTTGATACTTAGAACAAAATATGACTCTATGTGAATGCATCTGGCGGTGTACCGGGATATGCAATATGACAATGATGAATGTGTCATGATGAACTACATGGTGGAAAGTTGCATGGAAATATATCTCATAATGGCTATGGAAATGCCATAATAGGTAGGTATGGTGGCTGTTTTGAGGAAGGTATATGGTAGGTGTATGATACCGGCGAAAGGTGCACGGTATTAGAGAGGCTAGCAAAGGTGGAAGGGTGAGAGTGCGTATAATCCATGGACTCAACATTAGTCATAAAGAACTCATATACTTATTGCAAAAATCTAGAAGTTATCAAAGCAAAGTATTACGCGCATGCTCCTAGGGGGATAGATTGGTAGGAAAAGACCATCGCTCATCCCCGACCGCCACTCATAAGGAAGACAATCAATAAATAAATCATGCTCCGACTTCGTTACATAACGGTTCACCATACGTGCATGCTACGGGAATCACAAACCTTAACACAAGTATTCTTTAAATTCACAACTACTCAACTAGCATGACTTTAATATTATCACCTCCATATCTCAAAACAATTATCATGCTTCAATCTTTTCTTAGTATTCAACACACTCAAAAGAAAGTTTCACAAATCTTGAATACCAAGCATATTATTATTAAGCAAATTACCATGATATTAAGAGACTCTCAAAATAATTTAAGTGAAGCATGAGAGATCAATAGTTTCTTTAAAACAAATCCACCACCTTTCTCTAAAAGATCTAAGTGAAGCACATAGAGCAAAACTACTTAGCTCAAAAGATGTAAGTGAAGCACATAGAGTATTCTATCAAATTTTAATTCATGTATGACTCTATAAAAAGGTGTGTACAGCAAGGATGATTGTGGCATACTAAGACACAAAGACACAAATAATACAAGATGCTCCAAGCAAAACACATATCATGTTGGTGAATAAAAATATAGCTCCAAGTAAATTACCGATGGAAGTGGACGAAAGAGGGGATGCCTTCCGGGGCATCCCCAATCTTTGACTTTTTGGTGTCCTTGGATTATCTTGGGGCTCCCATGGTAATCCCCAAGCTTAGGCTCTTGCCACTCCTTGTTCCATGATCCATCAAAAGAATTCACCCAAAACATGAAAACTTCACAACACAAAACTCAAAATAGAAAACCCGTGAGCTCCGTTAGCGAAAGAAAACAAAAGACCACTTCAAGGTACTGTAATGAACTCATTCTTTATTTATATTGGTGTTAAACTTACTGTATTCCAACTTCTCTATGGATTATAAACTATTTTACTAGCCATAGATTCATCAAAATAAGCAAACAACACACGAAAAACAGAATCTGTCAAAAACAGAACAGTCTGTAGTAATCTGTAGCTAGCGCAAGATATGGAACCCCAAAAATTCTAAAATAAATTGATGGACGTGAGGAATTTATATATTAATCAGCTGCAAAAATAATTAACTAAATAGAACTCTTGAAATAAAAATGACAGCAGTTCTCGTGAGCGCTAAAGTTTCTGTTTTTTACAGCAAGTTCAACAAGACTTTCCCCAAGTCTTCCCAATGGTTCTACTTGGCACAAACACTAATTAAACACAAAAACACAACCAAAACAGAGGCTAAATAATTTATTTATTACTAAGCAGGAGTAAAAGTCAAGGAATAAAAATAAAATTGGGTTGCCTCCCAACAAGCGCTATCGTTTAACGCCCCTAGCTAGGCATAAAAGCGAGGATAGATCTAGGTATTGCCATCTTTGGTAGGCAATCCATAAGTGGATATCATGATAGTTTAATATGGTAATTTTATTTTATTTCTAGGAAAGTGTTCCATGCCCTTTTTTAATGGAAATTGAAATCTAATATTCCCTTCCTTCATATCAATAATCGCACCAACCGTTCTAAGGAAAGGTCTACCAAGAATAACAGGGAAAGAAGGATTGCAATCTATATCAAGAACAATGAAATATACGGGCACATAATTCCTATTTGCAACAATAAGAACATCATTAATCCTTCCCATAGGTTTCTTAATAGTGGAATCCTCAAGATGCAAGTTTAGAGAGCAATCATCAAAATTACGGAAATGTAGCAAATCACACAAAGTCTTGGGAATAGTAGAGACACTAGCACCCAAATCACACAAAGCATAAAACTCATGATCTTTAATTTTAATTTTAATAGTTGGTTGCCACTCATCATAGAGTTTTCTAGGGATAGAAACTTTCTACTCAAGTTTTTCTTCATAAGATTGCATCAAGGCATCAACAATATGTTCGGTGAAGGCTTTATTTTGACTATAAGCATGTGGAGAATTTAGCACAGATTGCAACAAGGAAATACAATCAATTAAAGAACAACTTTCATAATTAAATTCCTTGAAATCCAATATAGTGGGTTTAGCAACATCTAGATTTTTATTTCTTTCAATCCCCCTTTCATCAATTTCATCATTAAGATCTAAATACTCCGAAATTTTAGAACGCCTTCTAGGTAAAGGAAGATCATATTCAGTTTCGTCAAGATTTATATTGCTAAATAAAGATTTAATAGGAGACACATAAATAACTTTTAGATCTTCATCTTGATTTTCATAGGCATTCGGTTTAGCGGCCATCTTATTGACTAAGGTGGCTTGCATATCTGAAATTTCAGCAGTCATCTTTTCTAGACGAGCAATTTGGGATCTTATACCATCAAATTCTTTAGACATATCATCAAGCTCCTTATTCATATAACTCATAAATTTTTTTTGTTCTTTAAGCTCATTTCTAAAGAAATTATTATGCTCAAATTGCAAAACCATAAACTTCCTAACGTTGTTTTCGATCTCCTCCAACCTTTTAAGGTGAAGATCACCAAATCTCGGTTGAGCCATCGCGACAAACAAGCAATCTAAAACACGGGCAAACAAAAAGGCAAATAGAGAGGGAGGATAGAGAGAGAGGGCGAATAAAACGGCAAGGGTGAATTGGGGGGGGAGGAAAACGAGAGGCAAATGGCAAATAATGTAATGCGAGAGATAGGGATTGTGATGGGTACTTGGTATGTTGACTTTTTGCGTAGACTCGCAACAGTGCCAGAAATCCTTCTTGCTACGTCTTGAGCTTGCCTTGGTTTTCCCCGAAGAGGATGGGATGATGCAGCAGAGTAGCGTAAGTATTTGCCTCAGTTTTTGAGAACCAAGGTATCAATCCAGTAGGAGCCCACGCTCAAGTCCCTCGTACCTGCACAAAGCGATAGCTACTCGCAACCAACACGATTAGGGGTTGTCAATCCCTTCATGGTCACTTACGAGAGTGAGATCTGATAGATATAATATTTTTGGTATTTTTGGTATAAAGATGCAAAGTAAAAAGTAAAAGCAAAGTAAAAAAGCAAAGCAAGATTAGAGTGATGGAGATTGATATGATGAGAATAGACCCGGGGGCCATAGGTTTCACTAGTGGCTTCTCTCAAGAGCATAAGTATTCTACGGTGGGTGAACAAATTACTGTTGAGCAATTGACAGAATTGAGCATAGTTATGAGAATATCTAGGCATGATCATGTATATAGGCATCATGTCCGTGACAAGTAGATCAAAACGATTCTGCATCTACTACTATTACTCCACTCATCGACCGCTATCCAGCATGCATCTAGAGTATTAAGTTAAAAACAGAGTAACGCCTTAAGCAAGATGACATGATGTAGAGAGATAAATTCATGCAATACGAAATAAACACCATCTTGTTATCCTCGATGGCAACGATACAATATGTGCCTTGCTGCCCCTTCTGTCACTGGGTAAGGACACCGCAAGATCGAACCCAAAGCTAAGAACTTCTCCCATGGCAAGAACTACCAATCTAGTTGGCCAAACCAAACGGATAATTAGAAGAGACTTGCAAAGATAACCAATGATACATAAAAGAATTCAGAGAAGATTCAAATATTATTCATAGATATACTTGATCATAAACCCACAATTCATCGATCTCAACAAACACACCGCAAAAAGAAGATTACATCGAATAGATCTCCACGAGAGAGGGGGAGAACTTTGTATTGAGATTCAAAGAGAGAGAAGAAGCCATCTAGCTACTAACTATGGACCCGAAGGTCTGAGGTAAACTACTCACACTTCATCGGAGAGGCTATGATGATGTAGAAGCCCTCCGTGATGACGGCCCTCTTCCGGCGGAGCTCCGGAACAGGCCCCAAGATGGGATCTCGTGGATACAGAAAGTTGCGGTGGTGGAATTAGGTTTTTGGCTCATGTTCTGATAGTTTGGGGGTACGTGTGTATATATAGGAGGAAGAAGTACGCCGGAGGAGCAACGAGGGGCCCATGAGGCCAGGGGCGTGCCCTAGGGGGGCACGCCCCCACCCTCGTGACCGCCTCTTTTGTTCCTTGGAGCAGGGTCCAAGTCTCCTGGATCACGTTCGGTGAGAAAATCACGTTCCCGAAGATTTTATTCCGTTTGGACTCCGTTTGATATTCCGTTTCTTCGAAACACTGAAATAGGCAAAAAAAACAGCAATTCTGGGTTGGGCCTCCGGTTAATAGGTTAGTGCCAAAAATAATATAAAAGTGGAAAATAAAGCCCAATATAGTCCAAAACAGTAGATAATATAGCATGGAGCAATCAAAAATTATAGATACGTTGGGGACGTATCACCTCACAGCCTTGATGTCATGCATATCACGAAGAACGTGTGCGAGAGTCTGCTTGGTACCCTGCTCAACATGCCAGAGAGGACCATAGATGGGCCGAAAGCAAGGGCAGACTTGAAATCAATCGGCGTCAGGGAGGAGCTTCACGCTAATGATGATGATGATGAGGCGAAGCAGGACACAGAATGTCGTCACAAAGGCAAAAAGGCCAAGAAGACCGGAAATGACCACCCTCCCGCGTGCTTCACTCTAAGTCAGGAGGAGATCGAGCAGTTTTTCACCTGCCTCGTAGGAGTAAAACTTCATTACGGTTACGCGGGAAAGATAAGCAGATACCTAGACCCAGCGAAGCAGAAGTTCAGCGGGATGAAGTCTCACGACTGTCACGTGCTGATGACGCAGATACTTCCAGTTGCAATCCGTGGGATCATGGATGCGCACGTCCGTGAAACGCTATTTGGCCTATGTAACTTTTTCGACGTCATCTCTCGGAAGTCGGTTGGCGTGAGGCTACTCAGAAGGCTACAGGAAGAGATCGTGGTGATATTATGCGAGCTTGAGATGTACTTCCCGCCCGCATTCTTCGATGTTATGGTGCATCTGCTGGTCCATATCGTGGAGGATATCATCCAACTCGGGCCGACGTTCCTGCACAGCATGATGCCGTTCGAAAGGATGAATGGTGTCATCAAAGGATACGTTCGCAACATGTCACGTCCAGAGGGAAGCATAGCCAGGGGCTTTCTGACCGAAGAGTGCATCTCCTACTGCACGAAATATCTAGGCATCGAGAACCCCGTTGGTCTGCCCGTCAACAGGCACCTCGGCAGGCTCGTTGGATGGGGTCACCATGAGGGTCGCCGCGAAATGCATGTCGAGTTTGAGGGTCGACTCGCCGACTTTGAAAGAGCAAACCTAGTCACGCTACAACACATAGACGTGGTCGATCCTTGGGTGGTAGAGCACAAAACCTTTATTGAGAAGATGTACAATGACCGAGGCCAACAGAGGATGGGTAGAGATATAATCAAAGAGCACAACTCATGTTTCACCCGTTGGTTCAAGCAGAAGCTTCTGTCATACCCTTTACATCAGGATTCTTCCATGGAAGAACAACTCATATTCTCCTTGTCACAGGGCGTCGAGCACAACCTGATGACCTATGAGTCGTATGATATCATCGGCTACACATTCTACACCGAGGACAAGGACATGAAGAGCGATGGTTATCAGAACTCCGGGGTAACGATGGAATCCTACACCGGTAACGACAAGGACAGATACTATGGAAGGATCGAGGAGATCTGGGAGCTGAGCTACGCTGGAGAGAAGGTCCCGATGTTCCGTGTCAGATGGGCCAAGAGCGTCCTAAAAGAAGACCGGTATTTCACCACCATGGTTATACCCGAAGCCAAATCCAAGACCGCGGGCGCAAACGTCACCGTGAAAAATGAACCATGGGTACTGGCTTCCCTAGTGGACCAATGCTTCTTCATTACCGACCCGTCAAAGCCCAGTCGTGTTGTCATGAGGAGAGGCAAAAGGAAGATCATCGGAATGGATGGAGTCGCCAATGAGCAAGACTTCGACAAGTACGGCGACCCGAAGATGGAACATGACGACGACGATGAAGTAGCAGCATACACCACAAGAAGAAGCAGGACCACCCTACCTAAAGGACGTCCGTTCCACAGAAGAACTCCATTTGCGAAAAAGAAGGGCAAGAAGATTGTGAATAGATAGCTAGCTAAGATCGATTGTATTAAAATCATAGTCTTCATTTCTTGATTGTATTACATGGGCACTTTTTGAACTCATGAATATTTTTAAATTTTATGGGCACTTTTTGAATTCATGAATATTTTTTCAAATTTGATGATATTTTTTCATATTCAATATGAAAAAATATTGAATATTCATGAGGACACTCGATCTCGACCCACCTCCATCTCGATCGCTATCCCCCTCCATCTCGATCGCTATCCCCCTCCATCTCGATCTCGATCCCCCGCCACCCTCCCCCGCTAGCTCCACCGTCGCCGACGACCCACCACACCCTCCCCCGCTCCACTGTCGCCGCCGACCCACCGCACCCTCCTCGGCCCGCTCCACCGTCGCCGAGCACCCAACGCACCCTCCTCCGCTCCACCGCCGCCGACGACCCACCGCACCCTCCCCTGCTCCACCGCCGCCGCCGACCCCCCGCACCCTCCCCGGCCCGCTCCACCGCCGCTGAGCACCCCCATTTGATGATATTTTCAAATAACAAATTTGATGATATTTTTTCATATTCATAAAAAATTTATTACTGTTTTTACAAAAAATATATTAAAAATAGCAACAAAATATAATTAAAAACATACTAATGGCGCACCGCTCGGGTAGTGCGCCATTGCTATCTAACAAAATTTCTAATGGCGCACCGCTCGGGTAGTGCGCCATTGCTCGTCCCTCCCTCTCGCCAGATCCACTCCCCCCCCCCCCGTGCTGCCCCGACCCACGACGCCGCCGCCCCCGCGCCCCCCACCACTGCAGCTCCACCATCGCCGACGCCTCTGCGACCTCACCGTCGCAGACAGCCTCCCCGCGTGGGCCCCTGCCCTGCGTTGCCTCTACCTCAGTCCGGGCACGGGGTGCAGGACGACGACCGCGGCCGCCGGCCTCCCCACGACCAACCGGGGCGCCCAGGAGGACCGCCGCCGTCTTCCTCTTCGACTACGAGGACCCGGACAAGCTCGGACGCCCTCGAGCCATCCCTTCGACGCCGCCGCCGCCGACCCCGACCCCAACCCCTCAGGCGACCGGCCGCGCCCGCCTAGGTACCTCTCCTCCTTCCTCCTTCCTCCCTCTCCCGCCCGCCTCTGGTACTATTGTTGCTCAACTAGTGGTGTGAGTCTGAAGATTATTGTTGAACCTGCAATGGTGAATTGGATGGCTGCTCTGGTGTGTGAAGTTTTGGGTAGTTTGCTATTTGGGGATTGTTTCGAGGAAGTGCAAATTAGACTAGTATGGCCCTGGCCACAATCTGTCAATGTTAGCCTTCTGTGATTATCTGAATCTTCTGATGCAGGTTAGTTGCTTAGTTATGGCCGTGGACATGATAGTTGTTCTGGTGTACTGGGGGAATTGGGGATCTCTGCAGACGTGCCTCTCAATAGATTTTATTTGCTCACCATGCTTTTTAACTACTATTAGAGATACAGTTGGGTGGTTGCTGCGATATGGGGCTTTAGTTTTCTTGGAAGTGGGGATTTGTTTTGGGTTACACATATAGGATTGCAAACAATATCAGTAGCCACTGGCAACAATGTGTCAGTGTTAGTTGAGTTGAGGTTAGTTGAGTTGAGTTGTCATGCTGAAATGGTATAATGTTGATACAAAAAACATTCAGTTAACTTTTCAAAACAAGTTCAGTGTTGAGTACTTCAAGTTTACTGAACCTATTCATTTTTGTGGACTTAGTGAACATGATAAGACAAGCCAGATGCTCTATTTTTAATTAATAGTAATCCATGATCAGCAATAGTTTCTTTCACTAATTTTCAGTTAATAGCAATCCATGATTTTTTCTAGCTAAAACTATTGATGATTTTTTGTTGGGTGACCTATTAGATCTAGAATGGAAGCTCACATAAGTTGAGCTGATTTTTGTCCATATGAAAGCAGAGGACCATATGGTATGTGGCGTTTTCGTCCATATGAAAGTAGAGGCACATTGTGGTGCTAGTTTGCTGGGTTTTGTCTCCGACCATCGTGTCGTGATGATTTTGCAGGTATCCTGAGAGGCCCTTGAGTTTGCCGGAATGTTGATTAACTTACATTCCAGAAAATTCGGGTACTCCATATGTCTTATTTTCAGCAAAGGTCATGCTGAAATTTTCCATGAATTTTAGCATGACTTTGCTAAAAATCGGACATATGGGGTACTTGCTACTAATGCATGGGCCAGGGTATCTTAGTACTTAATTAAGTAGGATCAACTGCCTCTTGTGTTATGCATGGGCCTCAGCGTCGGCAAACCCTAAATGATAAAACCTTGGCTTTTAGGGTGCCTCGGTGTCGATAACCTAAATGATGAAAGCTTAGGCTTTTAGGGTGCCTCGGCGTCGACAAACCCTAAATGATAAAAGCTTAGCTTTTAGGATGCCTCGGTGTCGACAAACCCTAAATGATGAGACCATGATCTTGTTCCTTGACAATAACCAACTTTTTGACCAAACTTTTTTCCTATTTAGAGCGAAACATGGCCCACAACGATGAGGCCGGCGGTTCGGGTGGCAAACAATTCTGGGAGATGTCCCGGGAGATGGAGGAACAACCTCACCGCTATGAGGACGCCGCGGAAGACACCGATCCTGACTACACAACCCCTAGTGGCATCGGGGATGACACCACAGATGGTGCCGCCGAGGATGCCACCACTGATGGTGCTGCCGAGGATGCCACAACTGATGATGCCAGTGCACGCACAGATGGCAGCCAACCGAAGAGGCAACGGAAGGACCGGCGCCCGAACGTGCTCCGCACCATCAAGGAGGAATTTACTCAAGTGAACTCCGACGAGCATCCAACGGCGCCCAAAGAATTAGTTAAGGGGTACTCGCTTCAGCTCGGCTGCATTCTCCGGAGCACCGTCTCGATCAACACCGAGAACCTAAGGCATAAGGACCAAGGGAATTTGCGCAACCTCCTCTTCACAAAGCTACACGAACGATACAAGTTCCTTGCTGAATTTCTAAACACACGCCTCTCAGGGAATAAAGTGAACAGTGCCCCCCTCACGACGATGAGCACGGCCCTGTCTACTTGGAAAAGCGCGGTGAAGAGAATGATTGACAAAGGTGATAGTTATGAGAAGATCAAAGCGAAAAATCCTTCGATCAGTGAAGATGACTACAAGGAGTTCAAGATCAAGTGTGAGAGCAGCGCAACCTCCGAATCAAGTCAGTGGGGGAAAGAAATGCGGGAGTTGAACTTAGGGGAACACAAACTCAGTCCTGGCGGTTACAGAGTGGCGGAGCCTATATGGGACAAGGAGGACGCGGAGCGTGCCAAGCAAGGCCTACCGCCCCGCTTCGAGAAATACCGTGACAAGCAGACCAGGAACTATGTCAGAGCCCGGTACAAGGAGGACCCGGTAACAAAGGAGCTTACCATGGATCCGAAGACCAGGGCGCTTGAGCTTGTTCTAGCGCAGGAGACTGAAAGCAGTAGCGCGGGGTCGTCTCAGAGCACCCCTTGGGACATCACTCTAAATAGGGGGTTGAACGTAATGAAAAACAAGGATAAGCTCAGTAAGCCGTGGTCAGCTGGTCGTGTGGCCGGCAAAGGCTTGTCCACAAAATGGCAGTCATACTATAACGCTGGTGGGTGAAAGGAGAGAAAGACCAGCTCGGAAAGCCAGTCGCGCGAGGTTCACGAACTCAAGGCACAAGTGGCGCGAATTCCGGAGATTGTCCAAGAGCTAGTGCAACAACAACTGGGATCGACGCTCACCGACATTATGCCTACCTTGATTCATGGGCTGACGATGTGGATTGCGGGCGGCCAACAGGGGCCGCCCCCGATTCCCAGCTTCACGGCCAGCAACTCGCACAACGCGCAGGTGGCGCCATTGGTGTCTCCGGCGGAGGCGGTATTGGTGTCTCTGGCGCCGGCACGGGCATTGGTAATGCACCAGGATGTACGCCGGCCGGCACCTCGGCAGCAAGCGGCCCCTCCGTCAGTTGCACGCCCGCCGTTGGCGGTGCCTCGACATTAGCCGAGCTCGACGCCATCATCACGGTAACTAATTAAGCCTCTCGGCCGAGGACTTCATCTCCTTGCCTTTAACTGGGCATCCCTGACTCCCTACATGTTTTCGCAGGGCGCCGCCGACGTTCCGTGCACTCTCCTGCACTTCGTGAACGATGAGTTGGTCGATGTCGCCAAGGGCAAAATCGTTCAACCGGGAAACCCCGTGTTCCACGATAATCCGATGCCACCCATCGTGTATAGGGTTCAACTGGTTCTGGTGCTGCCAGGCTGCGACGAGTTGTTACCTCCGATTTGACCCGCCGGGGCCGACGAAGATGATCTGATGACCCTCAACGCATGCCTAAGCTGGCCCCTGCTTTGGCCGAAGAGCCAGATTCGTTTTGGGCAGGGGACACCACCCCAAATACAACACCGCCAGTCATGCCGGCGCCAAGCCATGGCAATACTGCCGCAACGCTACTGGACATGCCGGACACCCCTATGGCACAGGATCCGAACATGCATATGGCACAGGATCCGGACGACGATGACAACGACGACGGTACATTTACCAACGTCGATAAGTACTTTGCCGAACATGGGTACGATGAGGAATTCTTGGGGCCTCCTTCTCAAGAACCCAACCCTATAAAAGACGATCGCGGTCTAGCTGGTACCGCGGAGAAACCCAATTGCAACAGGCGTCGTCTGGCGTTCAGTTCTCAGGAGACGCCTCCAGCTGCCGACTTCACTGAGCCTCAGATAGCCGAGGTGCGAAATATTATCAGCCCCAACACACTCAAGAAGGCGGTCTGTGAGCAGAACTCGGTCCCATTACAGTAGAAGAAGAAGGGACGGAAAAGAAAGAGTAACAAGGGTGCGAGCCAACCGGCACCGAGTACGATCCGTGCTCAGGACGGGCCACCTTCACCTAAGGATATCTCGAGGAGGGTGCATGTGGCGGGTAGGCCGATGCTACCGACTAATATGCTCAATGCTGCAACCGATGCTATGCGGAGTCTGCATGACAGTGTTCTTTCTTTGGAGAAGCGGCGTCTCAGAGAGAATGACATGGCATACCCCGTTTTCATGGCCAAGGTGCCAGAGGGCAAGGGCTTTGTGGATAACTCCATCGGGGGTACGATCGTCCTGCGGTTTGATGACATCTTCGCTATGTTTAACCTTCATCCGCTGCACTACACCTTCGTTCAGCTATTTTCGCCGAGTATGGAGATGCAGATCATTAGAGACAAGACCCCGGACATCATGATAGTCGACCCCTTCTACATGCGTGCCAAGATCTTGGGCAGCGCTGGGGACCGGCAAGTCGCGAGTTCTTACCTCGAAGGCATCATTCTGGCAAACCCAGATAAGGATAACTTCCTCGTGCCTTACTTTCCCGAGTAAGTCGTCCCCTAAACCGCCCCGTAACATATGATTTCTTAGATTTCAATCGTTTTTTATAACATTCCGTGTTTTGTGCAGTGACACACATTGCACACTCATCCTCTTAAGCCCGAAATATTCCATGGCCACGTATTTCGACTCGGACCGTCAGTCAAAGAAAGACTACACAAATATCAAGAAAGTTCTTGATGATGTTCTCCCCGGCTACGCCAAATTTGGAGGCACCTTCACCAGGCCAGTTCGTAAGTACGGCAAGCACGTGTTCGCCCACAATACGACGCTCTGTTGCGTCAAGCAGCCGCCTGGCGGTCAGAAGGATGCCTACTACGCCCTCCATCACATGCGGGCAATTTTACGGGACCATAATCACCTTCTGCTACCAAATAATGTCAAAGATTGGGCCGCGAGCTTGTCGGCAATCCAGGACGCGGACATCAGACAAGAATTCTTTCGCATCCAGTCGGAGTTTGGGGAAATCATCCATCAAGATGTCCTTTGTACCTCGGGGCAGTTCAACCTCAGAAATGAACCGTCCAACAGTGAGATAGACACAACGCTACAAATGCAGGCTGACAATGCCCGCGATTTCATGACCATCACGAGAGACGGCGGCTTCATCCACGCTCCGGTCCCTTGAGTCGAGTCGAAAGTAGTGATGCTATGTGTAGTTCTGAAACATCAATTGGCTCATGTTGTAATTAAACTTTAATGAACTTGTATGTCTCTTTGGTTTGGACAGTCGTTCAACTTAGATGTAATCGATGCTATTAATGTGTTGCTTTTCTCTTCCGATCCTTTTGTTGCATACTTATATATTGCTTATGTATTGTCTGTGAATTGCTACTAACGTTTTGTTTGGCTAGTGCATAGAGATGCCGTCGTATGTCGTGTACAAGGGTAAGGTTCCCGGAGTCTACGATGACTGGGAGGAGTGTCAGAGACAGGTTCACCGTTTCAGCGGTAACAGTTACAAAGGGTACACCACTAGGGCGGAGGCGGAAGTTAGATACGCGCGCTATCTAGCGGGAGAGAGGAGGGAGCGTTGGAGGAACCGGATGAAGACCAGTTTCATCGCGATTATGCTCATCGTGATGACCGCAGCTCTCTTCTATGTGATGGTAGTTTGGATGATCGATATCGACTTGTAATGTGAAGACAAACTCACTACTCGCGGTTTCGAGACTTGTAATGTTCTAACTTTGTTCGGTATTTTAAATTCGGAGACTAATATGATGAATTGTATTCGAAGACTAATCTTCTATTGTATTTGATGAATCTGTTGTTGCCGTGTGGTGCTAGCTATATTCTGTCCAATAATATATTTTGTAACCTATGAAAACATCAGAAAAGAAAAAAAATCTCTAATATTCATACTAGTGGCGCACCACCACATAGTGCGCCATTAGTAAGCCAGAGCACACTAATGGCGCGTCATCCACAAGTGCGCCATTAGTATGCCAAAGCACATGGGTAAATATGGCCCCATCGGAGGCATACTAATGGCGCACCATGGGCTATACTAATGGCGAACTGCATGGTGCGCCATTAGTATGCCAGATACTAATGGCACACCACAGGTGCGCCATTAGTAAAAAATACTAATGGCGTGCTAGTAGTGGCGCACCTGTAGTGCGCCATTAGTAGGAAAAACAGGTGCACCACTAGTAGGCCTTTTCCTAGTAGTGTTGGTGATTCTGAAATCGAGCAAGACAATATGGACATTTGGGTCCTTGTTGATACGCCTCCAATTCTACCGCTATGTGAGTTTAGTTTCTCAAACATATTTATTAGCTAATTTATATTGTTTATTTCAAAATAGTTGACAACTTATTTCCATTGACAGCTTATTTTCATTCTTCAAAGAATGTGCGGGAGATGGTAGACAAAACCCACTACATTGATGGCTCCGAATTAACTTACAAGGAGAAAAATCATCTGGTCGGATTTTGTATTGACATTGAGAATTACAATATCTACAATCAAACTCCTCAACATTATGGTCAATACGTTCCACTAATGCATGTGTTTAACTACGGTAACTACCATGGAGATACCCTGGTAAGATTTTTTACTATTAAGACATCCGTGCATCTTTTGCATATTTCTAAAACTAGTACATCATTGCTAACTATGAAGTTATTACTATGTTTTTCAACAGAGAATCCCAGACGATTGTGTGCCTCATTTGATGTATCAGAATGGCAGCCTTCGTGTTTTGAACATATATCCAAGTCATCCTACGAATCTCAACTGTCCATACCGAAATTCTCAAAGAAGTGGAGACTTGCTAATCAAAAAATGGAAAAAAATGTATGGACAGTCGTAAGGAGGTTCTTGGAAGCAAAAGGAAGTGAAGCGCAAGAATTGGAGACAGGATGATCTCCATTCTCCATAATGGAGAGTCAGGGTCTATATTGTTTTATGCTATTTTACCTTAAAGAGGGTATTTAGGTCCTACCTAATACTGATGATCATGTGCTAAGAACAATTAAGTAGGGTTGGTTCGATGACTATGAGGATGATGATCGTATGACTTGTTATTAATAATGAGTAGAATTTGTATGGTGATGATTAGTAGACTTGTTATTATATATGATGATGCATGATGCGAGCATGAAGAGTTGTTATATATCAGCGGGTGAAATGAACATGGATTGGCTTGAAGTGAAGGCAACATGCATGTGGTGCATGTCGAAAGTAGTACAATCCAAACTTGATCAAGTTAGGATTAGTATTACTTTCGACATGCACCACATGTTGCCTCACTTCAATCTAAGTCATGTTTAGGCATAGCAGTAGCAGTAGCACGGAGATAAGAGAGGACACATCTCCCTATTAGCTACCTATACCAACCTAAATTAACCCCCAAAACCCCTAAACCACCTCCTTTCAAAAAAAACCAGCCCCTGAAATGCTGACGCGTGGAAGCTTATTGGTCCCGGTTGGTTCCGTGCCTGGGCTCGCGGGAGCTGCCACATGGAGGCCCATCTGTCCCGGTTAGTTTAAGAACCGGGACTAAAGGCCTAGGGCATTAGTAACGACCCTTTAGTCCAGGTTCCCCAGCCGGGACAGATGGGCCTTATGAACCAGGAAAAATGGCCCTTTTTCTACTAGTGGGTGGAGCCAACCGGAGAGCCATTGCGTGAAGCTAGGTGATGATGAAGGTGATGGCGTCTCTCTCCCTGGGACGGCTAAGCGGCCGCCAAAGCTGCAAGTAACCAGACCATTTGAACAAAGCGTCGGTAGCACGGCGAAGAGGAATACGCCGAATCACAAGTTTATTCCTAACAGTCCACAACGTCGAGGCAAGAACCCCAATGGTCAGCCACCTAATGTGGCGCAACACGGGGGGGGGGGGGGTTGCCTGGAGTTCGGCAAAGAGAGCGGGGAAGTTGTTATGGTCCCAGCTTCCACCCACAATCTCGTGAAAACAGCTCCATAGGAACTGCGCGGACACGCGGGTGAAGAAGATATGATTCGAATCTTCTTCAGGCCCACAGAGCGGGCAATGCCCATCACTAGGGCCATTGCGCTTTAGAACCTCTACGCCAGATGGAAGGCGACCATGAATCCATACGCCACAAGAAGATCCTAATTTTCAGGGGAAGGCGAATCTCCCATATGGAGGAGAGCACCTCATGGCCGAGCAAGGGGGCGATGGACAGGTAGAGTGATTTGGTGGAGAATTGACCAGACGGCTCGAGGCGCCATCTGGCGCGGTCATCGTCTGTCGTGAGATCAGGCTCATGGAGTGCAATGCAGTCAAGCAACTCCTGCCAGTCCGCATTCTCAGCCGGACCAAAAGGCCTCCGGAACGCAAGCCGCCCTAAGTCAACAAGGGCGGTCGCCATGGAGATCTGCTGGGCAACCGCGATGGAGAACAGGTCTGGAAAGCGGGCCGCAAGGGGCGTGTCACCAGTCCAGCGATCGAACCAGAACAGCATGGCGGTGCCGGAACCAATCTCGATCGAGGTCCCGATCTGGAGGACAGGGAGGAGCTGAAAGATGGATTGCCAGAACTGGGAGCCCCCAGATCGCTGGCAGAAGGCGAGAGGCTGGCCTTGGAGGTATTTCTGCTGAATGATGCGAAGCCACATGCCACCATCTCCGTTGCCTATCCGCAGAGCCACTAAGTCAGAAGGGCAATGTTCATGCGTTTGGAGGACATGATCCCGAGGCTGCCCTGGTCGCGAGGTTTGCAGATCTCAGACCACCTAACCATGTGGTACTTCTGCTTATCACCCTTGCCGGCCCAGAAGAAACGCCCCTGAATGGTGGCAATCTCGTGATATAGAGTCTCTGGAAGGTTGTAGAAGCTCATGATGAATAATAGGAGGCTGGAGAGGGACGAGTTAATGAGCACCGTGCGGGCCGCTTTCGAAAGCCACCGACCCTGCCAGGGCTCGATACGGTGCTGGAGCTTCCCCACTGTGGGGCGCAGCTCGGCCACCGTAAGCCTGTCGTCACTAATGGGTATCCCCAGATATGTCGTGGGGAAACACCCAAGCTGGTAGTTAAGCCGATCCGCTATGCTCTGTCGCTCGTCTTGGGCGTAACCCAAGAGCATTACCTCACTCTTGTCGAAGTTCACCCGAAGGCCGGACATCTGCTGGAAGCACAATAAGAGGAACTTCAGGTTCGAAATATCACTCTCCGATCCCTCCACCATGATAATGGTGTCGTCCGCATATTGGAGAAGGGAGACCCCGTTGCCTCCAACTAGATGCGAAACTATCCCCTTAATGTGACCCGCCGCCTTGGCCTTATCGAGATGGCAGCCGGCGCATCGATAACCATGTTAAACAAGAACGGGGAGAAGGGCTCGCCCTGGCGCACCCCACAAAACGTGGGGAAGAATGGGCCGATCTCCTCATTAATGTTCACCGCGATGCGGCCTGATGACACCATCTGCATCACTCTGGTCACCCCACCTATCGTCGAAACCCTTACGGAGAAGACATTCCCGAAGGAAGGTCCAACTGACCGTGTCATGGGCCTTGTGGAAATCCAGTTTCAGAAAGACTGCCTTGAGGTGTTTGGCGTGCACCTCATGGAGAGCTTCGTGGAATACTTAGACTCCATCAAGGATATAGCGGCCCTGGATGAAGGCCGACTGGTCAGGGTGAGTGATCCGGTCGGCAATAGGGGCCACCCTAATGGCGTACCCCTTCGTGAGGATGCGAAGATGACATTAATCACCGTGATCGGTCGAAATTGACAGATGTCCGAGGCTCCCGTCACTTTAGGGATGAGAGTGATTACCCTATAGTTCAGTCGGGCAAGGTCAATGGACCCAACCAGGAACTCGTCAAATAGGACCATCATCTCAGGTTTGATCACCTCCCAGATGTCTTGCGTATGTCCGTACATACGTGGTTGCTGTATAAGAACTGTATATATAGTGTACCTCACGCGGCGTGTTTCAGTTTTGATTTGGTCAAGCTTCTTTTTGGATGCCGTTTTAGAAAACACATGCATGTACTCCTACTTAGCTTGTCAAAATATTCCACCTTGGTTTGTGGAGGAAAAACTCCACCTTCGTGCTACAAAATGTGCAACATTTGTGTTGAAGAAACTACCTTTTTTTTTGAATTGTTTGGATTGCTTACCACATGTTTCATGTGGTTGTGTTGAAGAAACTACTTGAATGCACGCGCTGCGCCAGATATCATTCTAGAGGCTAACAAAAACATGTAGTAGATTGCAGTGGTTTTTTTTTTCTTTGCCCTACTGTGTACAGTAAGAGAAAACATGCAGAGTACATGGTCTAGTCCAAAATCAACATGTATAACCGTAGATGATTAACTTACAACCCGGTTGTTCCTTCAAATCAACATCAAAACTAGTAGATGATTTAACTTATAACCAGCAAATTAAATGTTTAATATATTTAATTCGTCTAAATACATTAACTACAAATGATTCTGTTAACCGTTATTGAATAGAAAAAAAAGGTAACGATCAGAATTGCGGTGAAGCGACTAGTGAAAAAAGAGCTACACGCGCACGCTGGCTTGGTTTGCGTGCGTGTGTACGTCAGGACCTGCAACTGCTGCACAAACCTCAAATGGGAATCAGATTCTTTCTTCGATGGCTACAGACGATTGATCAATCGACACGAACAGAGAAGGCTAGCTTACATCCCCATCAGTTCCAGGACTCTGTCGGGTCTCGGCCGGCCGGCCAAACATTTCCACCTGATCAAATTAAGCACATGTGCACTTCTGCCTTAATAGCTAAGCACTCAATTCCCCCAATCTGCGTGTGGAGGGTGAGATTAGGGAAGGGAAATCGAGTGGATGAAACCAATTATGCGCGTGCTTCTCCTTAACCATTTGCACCCCTGCATCTCGTTATTCCTGTCAGATGGACTGACGGTAACTATTTAGAATTTAGAGTTATATATGCATGTCATCTACTCCTTACGATTCAAAATAAGTGTCGCTGTTTTAAACTAAGGTTAGTTTAACTTTAATTTAAAACTATGACATTTAGTAAGGATTGAAGGGAGTAGTAGAGGCGTTTCCGTCTCCATACCTCTGCTTGAAAGATCAAAACCCTAGTAGACCAATGGGCTAGCTCCACTGCATGATCTTCGAAACTGTGATCTTGGACACCATATGCACCAGATTTAATTAGGCGATCAACTTCAACAGCAAAGAAAACTGTGATCATATCTAGCATCATTTCGGACGGTGCAGTATTTTGATTTTGGGTCGGAGTCTCCATTACAGAACTCATTGTGAAGGAATAGCCATAACTCATTTTCTTCAGCAGGGGTGATAACACGCTTCTATACTCATGTAATTAAGAAGCACGAGTTGAGAAAGTATCAGGTGCTCCAAACACTCTCCAACATTCAAAAACTCAAATTTGAATATTTCAAAAAATTCTATTTATGGACGTTCACATGACATATGTCTACATCCCCTAATAAGTTCAAATACGATAGTAAAACAAAAATCATAAATCTATCATGAATAGTGCCACAAAAAGATGAAAGCAAAAAATGACACTTATTCTTTAAAGGGAAGAAAACAACACTATTCACATGATCACATCTAGATTTGTCTTCTTTCTTTCTCAATGTGTATTTTGATTTTCAATTTGAGAGAATCAGCAGATACATGCCTTCAGAACATTAACATTGTTTTTCAGAATTTTTTGACACATATAAATTTAATCCTTTAAACATGGAAGCATATGAGCATATGAAAGTTGGGAGCACTAGATACACGGTAACATGATAGAAGGTGATGAGAAAATCCTCTCACAGAATACGTCAAAGAAAAATAAGACAAACAAAAAGCTCAATGCAAACAACGCACAAGAGATGCATTACTAACGCCACGACATCGCTATCAAGCATGAGCATAGGAGTAGCCGGACTCCAGCCATACGCCCCTGTGGCTGTCGACAAAGAGCGAGCCCACATCCGCTCCAGTCTAAGGAGCGCCATCTTGTCGGCAAGTAGCATGAGCCAAGGGCGTCGATGACAGTCACATGTAAAAAAGATAGAAGATGGACGAGACCATCCCACGATGGAGCCAATGAGCACACCGTCGTTCGTCAGCCGGAAGGTGCATGAGATCCACGACGACGCCCCCAAAAAGGTTAACGACACAAAGCATTGCTGCACCAAGTCCGAATGAAATCACATGGATTTTCATGTGGAACTATAGGACGTGAATAAGAGCCACAACGACGCCCTAAAGAGGGTCACGAGGCCCACGGGCATCGTTGCGCAGATGTTTCGCTCGCTAACATGCACACACCACGACGAAGCACGTAGGCCACTAAGCCCACCCCGACTAAAGTCATGCCATGGTAAGATCGTGGCCTCCAGATCCATAGGACGTAACCAGCAGGCCGAAGCCGCCATATGTCCAATATGGCCGGGGGCGCACATAACAAAGGACGGGGGTGATAGTCTTTGACAACACAGGCGAAGGGAGACCGGGCAACCAACACAAGTGGACAAACCTTGCCGTCCACGTGGCCAAAGAGACGTGCAACACCCACGGCCGTCAGCTGTCGCCGACGCTGTTCACTCGCCTGAGGCTGTTGCCCCGACATCCACCCACCACGTCCATCCCAACCTCAGAGCATCTCCAGCCCCCCCCCCCTCCCCCCGGACGCATAAGAATCACCCCCTGGGGCGCTGGGGGCGGTTGGGCATCTAGCCGTCGTCCCTAGGTCGCTCCCAGGCGTCGATATTGTCCCACTTTTCGGCCCACTTTCGGCGAATAAAGGGCCCATATGGGTGAGAATAGACCCATATTCGGTGTGGTTCGGCGTTCAATTATCAACATAAAAAAAATTATCACATAGTTCATCACAGAAAACCAAATGCTTCAACAAAATAGTGCAACAATAAATCGTTCGATACAAATTATATAGTTCAACAAATAAAAACTCACCACGTGTCGCGCCCGGCTTCGCCCTTGAGCCTCCATAGGTGATCCATCAGATCCTGCTGCAGTTGATGATGCACATGTGGGTCTCGGATCTCCTGACGCATACTGAGGTAGGCAGTCTAGGTTGCCGGTAGTTGGTGATCAACTTCGGCTAGAGGACCCTGCCTGTAGTATGGTTCAGTATCAAACACTGACTCTTCTTGCTCGCTCTCGATGATCATGTTGTGCAAGATGACACAGCAAGTCATGATCTCCCACATTTGATCTTTCGACCAGGTCTGAGCAGGGTACCGGACAACAGCAAATCAAGATTGGAGCACACCAAATGCCCGCTCGACATCCTTTCAGCAAGCCTCCTGCACCTTAGCAAAGTGGGACTTCTTGCCTCCTGGCACAGCGTTTGAGATAGTCTTCATAAATGTAGACCACCTCGGATAGATGCCATCAGCTAGGTAATACCCCTTGTTGTAGCGCCGCCCATTGACCTCGAAGTTCACCGGAGGAGAATGACCTTCAACAAGCTTGGCAAAGACAGGGGAGCACTGCAGCACGTTGATGTCATTGTAAGTTCCTGGCATACCAAAGAAGGAGTGCCAAATCCAAAGGTCATGTGTGGCCACCGGCTCAAGTACCACACTGCAACCTCCTTTGGCGCCTTTGTACATCCCTTGCCAAGCAAATGGGCAGTTCTTCCATTTTCAATCCATGTAGTCGATGCTTCCAAGCATCCCAGGAAATCCTCCTGCTGCATTCTGTGCTAGGATCCGAGCATTGTCTTCCGCATTGGGTGTTCTCAAGTATTGCGGTTCAAACACTGCCACCACTGCCCGACAGAACTTGTAGAAACACTCAATGCTGGTGGACTCGGCCATGCGCCCATACTCGTCGAGTGAATCATCGGGAGCTCTGTATGCAAGCATCCTCATCGCTGCCGTGCACTTCTGGATTGAGGTGAATCCAAGTTTGCCGGTGCAATCCATCTTGCACTTGAAGTAGTTGTCGAACTCCCGGATGGAATTCACAATCCTGAGGAATAGCTTTCGGCTCATCTGATAACGGCGCCGAAATGTTTTGTCACCGTGAAGTGGAGTATCGGCGAAGTAGTCGGAATAGAGCATGCAGTAGCCTTCGAGACGATGCCGGTTCTTTGCTTTCACCCGCCCCGGCACCGAGCCACCTCGCCGCGGCTTTTCATTGCTCGCCAGCAGCTGGGCGAGGGCGGCGAGCACCATGAGATGCTCTTCTTCCTGGACGTCGGCCTCGGCTTCCTCCTCCAGCAGTGCAGCGAGCGCTTCCTCGTCATCCGAGTCCATCGCCGAGGCAGGCAAATCGCCAAACACCTTGCGCCCGGTGGGTGTGTACTCCGCCGCTAAACTGCCCCTCCACGACCGGAAACGGCGGCCGGAAACACCCAGCTGCTGGTGGAGGGGCAGCCTCGGCGAACCTCTGCTATTTTTCTGGCGGGGATTGGCTATCTAGCGGTGAAGGGCGATGGGTGGCGCGGGATACAACTAGTGGCGGTCGAGAGCGCGGGGGGGTGGGAGGCGAGTCGGGGAAGAAAAACTTGATTTTTCAACTGACGGTGTGGGCCAGCCGCGCTTTTCCCTTGCGCCGGAGCCCCCGATCGCCTCTCAATGCGTCGGGTTCGACCTGCGACCGCCGGGCCCAAAAATGGGCCGAACCGGCACTTTTCGGCGTCCTGGGGACGCCACTGGAGCTTTTTTGACGCCGACACCGAAAAAGTGGCCTGAGGGGACCTGTTGGAGACGCGGCTGGAGTCCTGAAGATGCTCTCAACCAGCAGGTGATCCCTGTCCACACCACCGTAGACACAACCACGGCCACTTCGACGCGCACAGGTGATGGGTGCAGGGAGTGCCTACCATGCTTGCGCCGACCAGATATGGCTGGAAAACGGGGGCTAGAAAATAGGGCAGAAACCACCATCAACGCTAGCAACAACTCAATGGACTGATGGCGCACATCTAGGCCGAGCATAAACCACCCTGAATGCTAGATTGACAGCTCAAGGACGGATGCATGGAATGAGACTAGGAGAGCATGTCAGCAAAAATGTTCTTTGGAGTTTTTTTTTTGAAAGACCCAGCATACTGCTGGCGTTTCATTGATAAGCAGAAAGCAATGGGGAAATACAAAGGGTGGGATGAGGGTCCTAGGACCAATCAGTTACAGAAACTGATGAAAGAGAGAAAAAAAGAAAAACTCTCTCTCTTAATCTAACTTCTCATGGTGGATCCCAAAAGGGTCTCTCTAGGTGTGTTGCTCCCGCTTGTCGCCAAAGTTCAATGGAGTGCTCGATGGCCTGTGTGATGTCTTGCACTGACGGTATTTTCCCCCTAAACACACACCGGTTCCGCTCATGCCAAAGCTCCCAGCATGTTAGGAGCATGATGGCATTGCTGGGGCTCTGCAGCACCGGCTGGGTGTTTGCCGCTATCTGCTGGAAAACAGCGACGACGCTCTCTTCCTGAAACTGTTGCCCTGGGTGAAACTGTTGGCATCCTCGTCTTGCAACCACCCTCTCCCAAACCTCACGGGCCAGTGGGCAGGTCCAAACTAGGTGGTATGCTGTCTCTAGGTTGCGGACGCAGAGCGGGCAAAAATAGCTGTTTGGCCAGCCGCGCCGTTGCAGTCTATCGCACGTCCATAGAAGGTTCTGCAGGAGCAGCCAGTTGAAAATCTTAATGCACCCCGGCACCTTTGCTTCCCAGATCAGCTTCTGCCAGTCAACATGAACACGTCCCTGAAATTGCACGGCATAAGCCGAGCTTGCCGAGTATAGGCCGCTCGCCTCAAGAGTCCATCTAATCTTGTCCCTGCTCCCATCAGTTAGCACAATCAAAGAAATAATGCGGTGTAGCCTGATAAATTCCGGCAGGAGTGGCTGTAGATTCCCGTGTCGCAGGTCTTTTATCCAAGTTTCGCCTGTGAGCGCCTCGCGCACCGTCCTGTTTTTTCGCCTGGAGTGCGAGTAGAGGAGGGGGTATGAGGCGGCTAAGTTGTGCGGCCCGATCCAGGAGGAGTGCCAGAAGAGAGCCGTTGCGCCGTCGCCGATGGTGACCGTGGTCACCACCCTGAAAAGGCTTTTGTCGATGTTGCTGCACGGTGGCTTTGTACCAACCCATGCCCGCTCCGGGTCGGTCCAGGATGTCTAGAGCCACCGCAATCTAAGGGCTCGGCTGAACCGCTCGAGGTCGAGGATGCCTAGTCCTCCGTGCGATGTGGGAGCGCACACTGCTGTCCAATTGACCTTGCAGCTACCACCTGTGATCTCCTCATCTTACTTCCATAAAAATCTGCGCCTGCACTTGTCAATCTCCTTTAGAAGCTTCTTCGGCACTCGAAGGACAGTCAATGCGAACGTAGGCATGGCGCTGAGGACGCATCGAACTAGCACACGTCGACTAGCCAATGGTAGCAGCTTCCCTTTCCATCCCGCGAGACGGGCTTTGATCCTATCTATGATGAACTGTAGGTTCAGAGTCGCAGCCTGGCTAGCGTCAGCGGCAGACCCTGGTAAGTCATGGGGAAGTGCCCCACTGTTCCTCCAAAATTTTGCAATATGTGCCCTAGGTCTATATTCTCGCATCTAATGGGTAAGGCCATCGACTTTGAGGGGTTGATGTGCAGCCCCGAGGCTGCGCCAAAATCACGAAGAATCTCCATGAGTGCATCGATCTCCTCCCTAACAGGGTTTGCGAAGATAACCGCGTCGTCAGCGTAGAGGCTAATCCTAACCTTTATCTCTCGTCCTGGCAGCGGAGCAATGATGCGTTGCTCAGCTGCAGCCTGAAGAAGGTGGTGGAGTGTGTCGATCGCCAGGATGAAGAGGAAAGGTGACAGTGGGTCGCCTTGCTGTAGGCCTCGCCGGTGCCGGACCTTCTTTCCGGGGACGCCGTTGAGGAGGAAGGACGAAGAGGAGGAGGACAGCAACAGTGCTATCCAATCTCTCCAACGCGCACTAAAACCTCTTTGTTGCAGAAGCTCGAGGATGTACTCCCATGACACGTTATCGAAAGCCTTTGCAATGTCCAATTTGAGGAGAAGAGCCGGTGTTCTCCGTCTATGCAGGGCCTTGATGCAGTTTTGAATATATAGGAAGCTATCGTGAATGCACTTAGTCCTAAGAAAAGCTGATTGCGCTGGTGAGATGAGCGTGTGGATCACACTAGCAAGCCTGAGGGAAAGTACTTTGGAGATGAGCTTTGCTATGGAGTGGATGAGGCTAATCGTCCTGTAGTCGTTGATTGTCATCGCTCCGTCTTTCTTTGGCAGCAGTGCAACAACCGCAGTGTTGAGAGCTCCAAAGTTGCTGCCTACTAAATTATAAAACTGATTGAACGCAGCCATGATGTCGTCTTTGATAGTTACCCAGCATCCCCTGAAGAAGGTGCCAGAGAAGCCGTCCGGGCCCGGCACTCGATCTGCCGGTGACGCCTTGATAGCACGCCACACCTCATCCTCCGTGAACGGGTTGTCCAGTCCTCCACCCTGCAGCCTGGGCATGTCAAGTGAGCGCCAGCCAATGGTTGTGCCGCGGTGTGCTACCGTACCCAGCAAGGAGGAGAAGTGGTCGTAGATCAAGGTTTCATTGTCCTCCTGCCTAGTGACTACACCGGACGGACCGTGGAGCATGTGGATGAATGCTTTTCGTCTCCTGGCATTAATCTTCGCTTGGAAGAAGGCGGTTGGAGCATCGCCAGCACGCAGCCAAGTAATCCTAGATGCCTGGTGCTTCCGTGCTCGATCAATTGCAGCAAGGCCTAAGATTTTGAGTTTAAGCATTTTCCTAAGGTGAAATTCTGCGTCAGAGAGGGCTCTAGTTTCTTGAGCAACGTCTAGGCGTAGGACTACTTCTGTTGCAATGTGCATATGAAGCTTGGCCCCTCCAAATTGAGATTTGCTCCAGATTTTGTGATCCATAGCTACCCTTCTCATTTTCTCATGTAGCTTCGCAAAAGCGCATCGCGTTGTTGTTGGGCGGTTCCAGGCATATTGCACCGTTTCCTGAAAGCGCGGGAACCGGGGCCAGAAAGACTCAAATCTAAATGTTGATGGACGGCGAGGGGTTGCTGCAGGCGCGAGGAGCAAGGGGCAGTGGTCGGAGCATGAAGTTGATGCAGCATGCAGGAGGAAAGACGGGAAGAGCCCTTCCCAAGTGATGGTGCAGAAGAATTTATCAATGCTAACTAGGGTGGGGTTTCGGCGCTCATTGCTCCAGGTGAAGCGACGGTTTTTGCACTTGATCTCGCGTAGGCCACCAGCATCGATTGCTGCTCTAAATTTACCCATGAGTCTGCGGTTGATGTTGGTGTTATTCTTATCTCTAGCCTCGTATATAATGTTGAAATCGCCGTTGATGAGCCACGCTTGGCCGATTGGCAGGGCGACTCTAGCTATTTCCGCGAGGAAGTCATCTTTCCTATCCTCATCAGAGGGGCCATAAACCGTGGTCAGCCAGAAATCTTTGCCTAATCCGCCTTTCTGTACTTTTGCTGTGATAGAGAACTCCCTATCGAGTGAGATTGCATCGTCATCATGCTGGAGTTCCAGAAGATGGCCGCCCCTCCCCTAGTTCCAATGGCAGGGAGAACTATGCACTGGTCGAGCCAGGTGCCTCCTATTTCTCTAGCTAAGCTGGTGGACCAGCAGTCGATTTTAGTTTCCTGTATGCAGAGGATTGCTACTTTGTGCGTGTGGGCAGTATCGCGGATGACGGAGCGCCTCGCCGGCGTGTTTAGTCCTCTCACGTTCCAGCTCATGATTGGTAAGTTTGTGTCATCCATGGGGTAACCGGGAGAAGCTCTTGCTACGGTGGGGGTGGCCAGGGTGGTGCACATCAGAATGCCGACGACTAACTACTACAGGAATCATAAGACACAGGAACACCTTCCGTACAACCTGGGGTCGCCGACGGCCACCAATAGGCCCAAAACCCCGCCGGCGAACATCTAATCCTCTAATCTGGCTATTGAGATAGCACATCATGCAGGAAATAAACCCTAACTCTAGCCAGCTAACTGCTGGTCGTCGTCGGCTGAACACTAAGCTACGGTCCTCTAACATGGGGACTGGGGCAACGCGGCATCTCCTTGCTGGCTGGGCATGCCAGCGATCGCCTTGAGCGCGTGGGCGTCGAGGCAGGTGAGCTTCGCGATGGCCGCAATGTCGTCGTCAGACAAGGGCTCGTCGAAGCGGCGGATGAGGGCCTCAGCAACCCGTGCCGTCATCTTCTCCTTTGGCCCAAGGACGCCGAGGCCCTGCACCAGACGGAGCGTTGCCCTCTGAGAGACCGGCATCGGGGAGGGGTTTGCAGCTTGGCGGGCACTCTGCCTGACTGGCGTGGCGTGAGGCCGAGCCTTGGCAGGCGTCTTGTTTCTTGCCGGTGGCTTCCCAATGATCGCCGGCGCCGGCTCAGAGAAGAGGGCCAGCCAGGGCTCGTCGTCAGCTCCATCCTCTCTGAGTTGCATCTCCGTCACCCTCTGCATGACCACGCCCAGTTGCATCGCATGCGTGTCCGCAGCCAGCGGGGTATGGCGGGCCAGGGAAAGGGCCGGACCCATGTCGAATGAGCCGCCGCTGCCTCCGTCTTCCACGTCGTCGAAGCAGAGAGGCTTGTCGAGCTTGGCGGCGATCGCCTTGTCGATCTTCGAGGCCATGGCGTCGGGGCGGGGAGGGGGGGAGGTTCTTTTTTTCAGCTTGGAAGAACACCTCGACCGGGTCTGCCACCGCCACCGGCTCCCCAGCATGGTCCTGGCTGAGCGGGCGCGGTGGAGCAAGCAGCGAGGGGCCGCCCGACGACTCCGCCACCATCGAGCCACCGTGCGTGCGCCGGGCCATGCTCTTCCCCCGGGCTTTGGGCTGGCGGGAGGGTGCAGCTGCCGCCTCCTTCCTCTTGGTGGGCTCGACCGCGGCCTGCTTGTCGATGCACAGTTGTCGGCCCCGCGGTGCGCCCTGACGGTGGCGCGAGGCGGGGGTACGGCTACGCGAACGGCCCGTTGGTGGCGCTGGGGCAGGGGCTGAGCCGCGGTCGCTGGCACGCCCCCTGCCAAGGAGTGTGTCCTTCCAGCTTCGCCTCTGGTACCCGGGGTCACCCCCGTCGTCGTCGCGCCCGCCCCCTGTGGCCGGCATGCCCCTGCACCCTGTCAAAGCGACACGGGGTTGGGGGCGCAGGGTAGGTGCCGGGGCAAGCGCTGACCGGCCGTCCTCCACGCGCTCCGCCCAGACGCCCGGCTCGATCCTTGGGAAGGGGCGCTCGTCGGGTTCGTCGTCATCGGAGGGGACGCCGCTCTGCGGCGAGTTGGATGAGCGCGGCGAGAGCGGGGTCCAGTCTTCTACGCGGTCTACGTGGATGAGAAGTTCGTACTGCAGCAGCTCTGGCGGTGGCGCAACGGCGCAGCTCGGCGGGGAGTAGCCCACCATCTCGTCGACGCGTCCCGCGCCCCGGGCGTGCTTCCAAATTGTGCGCTTCGTGGGGATGTGGGCAACATCCCAGCACCAGACCCAGCAAGCGAACAGCTTGGTGTCGGCGCGCTCGTGGGTCCGGCTGTCGAGGCAGTCGACGATGACCTTGTCGCCAATGGCCTCGATCGCGCCCTCGATCGTCCAGAGCTGCATGGGGAGCCGCTCGATGACGACACGAGCATGCAGCATCCACTTGAGCCGGACGGCGCGGGCGTCCTCCCGCCATGGCTCGAGCAGGAACGGCACGCCGTCCACCGACAGCGAGCCGCGCCGCACCGCCAGGTCCTTGTGCGCCGGCATGGTGAAGTAGACGAAGAAATCTTCGGGGTCATGGTTGGTGATGCGGAGCAGGTGTGGGGGGATCTTGAGCTCGCGCTCGATCGCGCGACCGAGGGAGAGCGGGCTCGCCGCATGCGCCTTGGTGCCCACCGCGGTGACCATGACCGCGTGCTGGTTCAGCAGGAAGAGCTGATGCTCCATCGCCGGCGACGAGGCGATGACCTTGTGGCTGTTGCGTGGGCGCCGGCCGTGGTTGATGAGGGTGCCCGGCTCCATAGCTTGGCACGGAGGTGCAGGCGGAGGTGGAAAGGTCAGGCGCTCGCGGACTGGCCGGCGCGGGGAGCGCGGAGGGGCAGCAGCCACTTTGTTGCGGGGATTCTCAAAGCACTGGCGGCCGAAGTGGCCCTGGCGTTTGCAGATTATGCACCGGAGAGGGTCTCTACAGTCTATTCTACGGTGGCGGGGGCTGAGGCAACGGAAGCAGAGGCCCTTGAATCTGCTTAAAAAGGCGTCCCTGCCCGCCGAGTGCCCGTGGGAGCGACCGTGGCGAGGTGGCCGGCTCCTCCCCTTCTGCCTAGCACTAAATGGATCCTGGCTGGCGCGGCGTTTCTTGCACGATTGCTGGATCTCCCATCCAACTTCAATGTCGTCGGTGACCGGAAAGGGAGGGGGATTCGCACTTACCACAATGGATTTTAGGTGGGGGCGCTCAGATGGGGGAGCCACGCCTCCAACCGCCGGTCCGAAGCCAGCGTCTTCGAGGCCCGCCCCGGATCCAGGCGGGTGACAGCTCGGGCTCCGGGGAAACCGCGGCGACGGGGTGAGAGGGGTCGCCGGCACCTCCGACGGACCGCTGGATCCGCCCTAGATCTCCTCCTTCTCGGGCGTCTCCCATCCAGCGCTCGCAGCCGGCGAAGCCGGAGCACTCGCAGGGGAGCGAGGCGGCATAGCCCCTAGGCCGGCAGCCGGAGTAAAAGGGGGTAGGACGGGTGGGTGGCCGCGGCGGCCGGAGTGGCCCGCGGCGCGTTCGGTGGGGAGGGAGGGAGGGGCTCCTTGATGGACCAACAAAGTCAAAAAGGCATGTGATAGGAAAAGCCAGAAATATTGTGCAAAATGATTTGCTGTGCACATTACATATTCAACGGAGATTACGTACTGCTTGTGTCGGTCTGCATGTCTGCATGTACATGACTCACTCAAAAAAAAAATATCATGCTATAGTGCTGTTAATAGCACGCTGTAGCGTGCCGAACTGTATCGTCACAGTAATGAGTGTACAGTGTCTTGCTAATGGCAATGCTATAACGTAATATAGCAGGCTACATTTGTTTCCTTGACATGACTACATGCATCAAAATGAGGCGATCATATGCTTGCCTTGGACTCAATCGTTGCAGAACACAAATTTCTAACAATCAACAGCTCTGTCATCGTTATTATTGTTTACTCCCAAAAGCTTATACTATTTACATAGTGTTTCTACTTTCTAGTCAGTAAACTGACCATGGAATCACGACTTGACCAATCTTGCAGAGAGCCAAATGAACAGCAAACAAAAAAGAAACAATTCAATTTTACACACGCATATGCCACACCTAGCGATCTAGCGCCTTGCGGCAGCAGTGGCAGCCGCCGCAGCTTCCTCCGCCGCCAGCCGCTCATGCACCCTCCTGATATACTCCGCCGCGGCCGCGTCGATGCCCCGCAGTTGGGCTACGGCGCCGGCGGCCCCCTGCACGCTTGCCGTCGTCGTCTGCGCATCGATCTTCTCCACCCTCTGGACGCAGATTTCTGACATGTCTGCTACTATTGTTGAGTGTTTTGTTTTGTTTTGGTCCAGACTGAATGAACGGATGATCGGATGATCGTGGAGGCACTGGTGGGCGTACGTTATTTATAGACCAGCCACCGCCTTCATGCGGTCGCGTGGTTTGCAAGGAAGAAGGGAAGAAAAGTACGTGGCTGGTTTGACACCTCGACTTGATGACCCTAGAAGTTTGGAACGTTCATACTCTATTACCTCTGGGTGTTTCAGTTTGATTTGGTCCAGGTTCTGTTCTGATTCCATTTTAGAATGCATACATATACAGATCTACTCCTACTCAACTTGACAAGATATTCACTAGTGCCAATTAACTTTTGCGCAAATGACTGGATTTAACCACTAAATCAGAAAAAAGGGTATCGATCAGAATTGCGAAGAAGCGACGAGTGAAGAAAGAGCGGCACGCACATATCTCAAATGGTTTGGTTTGCGTATGCGTGTGTACGTGAGGACCTGCAACTGCTGCATATATATCTCAAATGAGAATCACATTCGGTCTTTGATGGCTACAGATAATTGATCACTAGACGGCAGCAGTCAAGACATGCTGAGATCGGTCGCGCCTACGCGTCGTGTATACGAAATGTGATGCCCGCATGATGATGGATGTGACGGCCGCCAGATTAGTTTATGCTGTTCAGGACCGCGTCGTGTCTCAGCCGGCCGGCTAAGCTAAGATGATACTCGCAGGGCAACTGCCGCTAGTTCAACACCGGGGTGCCCCCTACACGGCTACACCCTCCATGAACAGTAAATTCAAAAAATGTTTAAAAAACTCTAAAAATCTTTAACTTTTGAGGCATCAAATATGATCAAACATTTGATGTTGTTGCAAAGTTTTAGTCACAAATAACATTTGAGGAGCCCATGCAAAGAAAAAGATATTTGTGTGGGCTCCTCGAATGTTATTTGTGGTTGAAACTTTGTAAGAACATTAAATGTTTGATCATGTTTGATGTCCTAAAGTTACATATTTTTTTCATTTTTTGAATTTACTGTGGTGTAGGGTCACTCGGGAGCTATCGCATCTTTCTCTACCACATACTACTATCACAGAATTATTGAGAGCCGGCTATGCCAACTACTTCCCGAAATATCGATGACAACGGAACTTGCTACACATCTCCTCGACGTCGTACCAGGATTCCAGGCTTTTGCTTTGGAACTCTGATGTTGGAATTCGTCAGCACATATAATTAGGTGATCAATTACGGTATCTACCGTCATTTCTGATGATGTAGGGCTTGGTTCCGGTCATGCTTATATTAGTCATCTTTCAATGCATAGGTGCTTAGATGAGGTGATAATTAAGTGTATTAAAGAATTTAGCAACTAAGTCATCAATGCATTGGTGCTTAACTAGTTGTACCGGCTTCTTCCATTGTGTTGGTGCTTAGATGAGGTGCCAAGTGCATTAAAAAGCTAAGCAACTAATCCTCATGTATAGGTGCTTAGCTTTTGTAGCTAATCTTACTCATTTAGTTGTTTAACAACTAAACTCGTTCATGCATTGGTTGGTAGGCATTTTGCATAGGTCCACGTGCTTCGCATCATTTCTTCCTCGGTCATCATAATGCTCTTTCTCCTCTTTAATTACATTGCCATATTACTTTTTTGCTTACGTGGCAGCCTTAGCACAGTACACTGTGGAGCACTGGAAAGGGCCTAAGCTACCTTTGTTTAATTATTTAGCAACCAAATTCTTTCATCCATTAGTGAGTTGTCTTCTTGCATAGGCTCACACACTTAGCCTTGTTTTTTCTTGGGGTCATCGAAGTGCTCTCTCGCCTCATAATTGCTTTCTCATCTCACTATTTTGCTTATGTGGCATGCTTATAACATGTACACTGCGGAACATTGCGACTGACCTAAGAAACATGATTTTCGGGTGTGAATCTGCTTTCACAAACTCACATATATATTTATGCTCACATAAAAAGTACAGAGTTATGGTTTGCTCTAAGCAATCTTTATTAGCCATTGATGCTATCACTAGTAGAAAAAGGGCCTAGTGTGAAGCACATTAGTCCCGGTTTGTAGCTGAACCGGCACTAATGTGCCCATTAGTGCCGGTTCCAACGGCTAGGTGGGCGGCGATCATTAGTACCGGTTCGTGGCGAACCTTTAGTACCGGTTCATGAACCGGTACTAAAGACGTGGTGGCAGGTTTGTGTCAGGCTGGGGCCCCACCAACACCTTTAATACCGGTTGGTTATACGAAGCGGGACTAGAGATGCACCTTTAGTCCCGGGTCGTATAACCAACCGGTACTAAAGGTCACCCTATATAAACCCCTTCGTCGAGCCTGAGCGCTCTCTTCTTCCCCTTTCCCGTCTCCTCTGTTTTCTTCCTCTTCCTCTCGAGCTCACACTCCATTTTTGCCAAAATTTATGAAGATTTAAAGGCACCCCATCCATCCAAGTGATCACAAAGGTTAGCAACTTTGTCCTTTCATCTCCCATTGCTAGATTAGCTCTTGCAATGCTCTATAAGTATAGTGATTTGTGGGTTTTATTTTGAGAGGAATTATATGTGGTAGTATTCAGTTTATATGCAATTTGAGGTCAAAATAACTCTTAGTTTGCATATGTAGGTGTGGTTTACTTAATGCCTTCCCGTCTCCGTCCAAACCACCGTCGATCACCCGCACCGTCCCGTCGCCGGCACCACCTTATGATGAGCCTCTTGTTCTTATCTTTTTATATTAAAAAATCATGTTTGTGTGATTTAGATATATAGTTACTCATATAATTATCTTACCCGTACGTTGTTTGTTATACATAGTGCCATGGTTTTGATATCCGTCCGCATCGGCCCTCGTCCGGGTTATGATTTGGATGTGGTATATTCTCTTTTATATCTATTTGTTGCATTTTGTGTTTATGATAAATTATGCCCATCAAGTTGACATAGATATTTTTATCTAGGAGGTACATGAACCGGAAATTCCAACCGACCTTATTGTCGAGAGGTTAAATTTAGTTGAAATAGAAAACGAGTATTTGAAAGAAAAATTGAAAAGAATTGAGGGGGGAAGTTGGAATTGGAGTTGCATGTTGCCGATGTCTTCGATGATCACAAGATCAAGATGGAGAAATTGCGCTTGAAGATTAGAAAGATTAGAAAATATGTGATTGATAGTGAGGCTTGTGAAAGTGCGTTATATCGACTAGAGGGGGGTGAATAGGCGATTTTTATGAAATTCTTCACTGAGGAATTTGCCGGTGAGGAAATTCCTTAGCGAAGAACTACTAGCAGCGGAATAAGTACTCAACAGTAAACATAACAGAATACAAGCATAGTCATCATGATGAAATAAAGACAGGCACAGAGTACAGGAAGCGTAAGCACAGGATAACACAGGATGAAGACAAACAGACTGAAGAAATTGAACTGAGGAAATTGAGAAAGTCTTCAGTCAAAGTCTTCAAACACAAATATGAACAAGCACACAACACAGTTATGAGGAAATTAAAGAGTTGAGGGAATAGAACCAGTAAGCTTGGTGAAGACAATGATTTGGTAGACCAGTTCCAACTGCTGTGTCAGTTGTACGTCTGGTTGGAGCGGCTGGTATTTAAACTCGAGGACACACAGTCCCGGACACCCAGTCCTGAACACGCAGCTCAAGACACCCAGTCCTCACCGTATTCTCCTTGAGCTAAGGTCACACAGACCTCGCCCAATCACTCGTGGTAAGTCTTCAGGCGACTTCCAAACCTTCACAAACTTGGTCACTCGGTGATCCACAATTCCTCTTGGATGCTCTAGACCATGACGCCTAACCGTCTGGAAGAAGCACAGTCTTCAAAGGTAACAAGCGTCGGATCCACACAGGATCAATCTCTTCAGTGATGCTCAATCACTTGGGGTTTGTAGGTGTTTGGGTTTGGGTTTTTCCTCACTTGATGATTTTCGCTCAAAGTCCTCGGAGGATGGGTTGCTCTCAAATGACAAGTGTCAGTTTCTCTCGGAGCAGCCAACCAGCTAGTGGTTGTAGGGGCGGCTATTTATAGCCTAGGGAGCAGCCCGACATGATAAGACATAAATGCCCTTCAATGATATGACCGTTAGGTGGATAGATATTTTGGGAAAGCTGGCGCATAGCACAGCAACGGTCGGAATTTTGAATAGCAAAATCCTCAGGGCTATCATGTTCCTCACTGTGTAGGCAATCTGCACACGCAAATTCCTAACTCCTCAGTCAGGACAAATTCCTCAGAGACCAGAAGAACTTCATCTCTGTCACTGAAGAAATTGACTGAACTGTATGAGATTTCCAATGGATTCACTCGAAGGGATTGGTAGGTGTAGGATTTTGAGTTGAGCATCACATGGAAATTTTTCCTTACTATTTCCTCGACCCCCTTTAACAGTACGGTGTTTCCTATGACTCAAGAAATAGAAAATGAAACTACGAAAACAAAAGTCTTCACGCTTCATGTTCCACGAATGAACACCAAGTCTTCAAGGTCACACCAATTTCTTTACTTTCAAAGTCTTCAGAAAGTCTTCAGAATACCAAAGTCTTCAGACGAAGAACTTCATTTTTAGGGGTCGACTTTCTCTGTAAATATCAAACTCCTCATAGACTTATAGACCTGTGTACACTCATAAACACATTAGTCCCTTAACCTATAAGTCTTCAATACACCAAAATCACTAAGGGGCACTAGATGCACTTACAATCTCCCTTTTTTTGGTGATTGATGACAATATAGGTTAAGTTTTCAACGGGGAATTTTCTTTTGAAGCAATGCACACTTGAAGATGTGCATAGTGAGGAATTTGCTTTTGAAGCAATGCACACTTGAAGAGTTGAATCATGGAGATCTCCCCCTATATTTTGTAATTCATACACACATTTGACATATAACAGAGAAGAATTTGAAATGCATCATGAAATATGGTAACTGATGTAATTCAGCATGCGTCCATTAGCATATATGAGGAATAAGCATGCAGCAAAACATATCAAAAGTATCAGAGCACCATCGGGTTTAAGTTTACAACTCGATCCAATAAAGTCTCAGAAGAACGAGAGTTGTAACTTAAAAAAACGCCCATATAGAAAGACCCGCTTGAAGACTAACTCAAAATTCTCCCCCTTTGTCATCAAATGACCAAAAGGATCGAATATGAGGACTAACGCCCCTGAAGAATATCAAGTTGATGAAGGAGCGTCAGCGTTGTTGGGGTCATTTGTCGTAGTAGGGCCTGCCGCAGTGTCGTCCAAGTCTTCATTTCATCAGTGTCGCACGATGAAGAATATGAGCTGGCCACCAGAGAAGGAACCTTGACCTTCTTGAATTTCTTCGGTGGAGGTGCAGACCAGTCAAAATCTTCATTGAGACCCATTTTCTTCATATCTTCTTCACCATACAGATGTGACAGGATTGCCCAAGTGCGACCGAAGACTTGATGGAGGTACTAATGGTTTTTCTTCACTGCATTGTGTGTGCCAGTCATGTTGTGAAGAAGTGAACCAAACTGACGCTTAACCCATTTGTGATTTTGATCCACCTTCTGGTGAAGACTAAGCAGAAGTTCACGGTCAGTCATCACGCGCGGAGCAATGGCTTGAGGAGTGGACTTGGGTGCATTGGCAGAGTCATGTGTGGCAGAGTCATCATTGGTGGAATAAGATGCAGCTTTGCGAAACTGACCATCCAATGGACGAATGCCTTCATCTATTACAGCTGGTGCCTTGCCCTTTCCATCAACTGAGGAATATGTCTGCTTGAGGACTTCAATTGAGGGCAAGTAGCTGAGGTGATTCTAGAAATCAGCTTTGTAGTTGATTGAAGACCTTGTCCTGAGGAATCTCATAATCCAAGGTGCATAAGGCTTCAGCTCAAATGGAGAAAGTGCAACATTTGCCATAGTCCTCATGAAGAAATCGTGATAATTGACAGGAATGCCATGAACGATGTTGAATACCAGATTCTTCATGATGCCAACAATTTCCTCATCAGATGAGTCATGGCCTTTGATAGGACTGATTGTTCTCGTAAGAATACGATAGACAGTTCTGGGCACGTACAGCAATTCCTGCACGAGGAATTTGGTGATTGACCTGGCTTCAAAGGTTTCATCAGCACCTGCATGTAAAGATGTGTGAGCTCAGGTTCACTATAGATGCAACGAGCTTCTTCAAGGGGAGGACTGAGTGGTAGAGCACGAAGCAATTCAGAGGCTGGTGCAATGTAGTGTGTGTTTCAGACATCCAGTCCAGCACCCATGAATTCACATCTTCGGCATTTTCGGTGATGTGCAGTGTTGCATAGAATTGAAGAATTAGTTCTTCATTCCAATCGCAGATGTCAGAGCAAAAGTTTAGAAGTCCAGCGTCGTGAAGAACACCGAGGACTGGTGCGAAGCACGGCAGAGATTCCATATCCATGTGAGGAATATTCTCATGGTAGAAGATTTTCTCCTTGTTGAACAGCACTGAGGAATATAAATTGGCTTGACTAGTAGTCCAGAAACGCCTCTTCCTAATGCGAGCAGAGTTATATGGGTTGTAATCTTCGAAGAATACGTGCTCGCCGAAGAAATCATCAGCCTTGAACTTTTTCTTGCGTGAGAATGGATCCTTTGGCTTCGGTAGAGGAGTGTCAGTGAGTTGCATCACGACCTCAGGAATCTCAATCGTAGGTTCTTCAGGCTGAAGAATTTCTGGTTCCTCCTCAGTGGCAGTCTGCGTCGTTGGTTGTTCAGTAGCGGCAGTTTCTTCAGCGCTAGTGGCTGGAATTTCCTCATGGACAGATGCAGTGGGATGAGTTTCTTCAGAGCCCATTTGAACAGTTGGTGCAGGCGACTGAGGTATTTGTTGCAGCGGTGTGAACATTGGAGAGTTTGGATGTTGACTGTCCCAGAATTCATCACTGATTACGGATGTGGAGCAGCCAACGTCCACATATTCATCTTCCATTTCTTCAACGCCAGCCTCTTCAGCTGTGAACTGAGGCATGTGCGAGGAGATGACAGGTGTTGAAGGGATCACATCCACTTCAATTTCTTCATCAATCTGCTCTGACGAAGCAGCAGAAGGAGTTTCTTCATCTGATCCACTGGGGATCACATATTCTTTATCAAAAGGAACAAGGTCCTTTGATGGCCTGGTTGAGATGGGAACAGCATCAATCAGATTAGCAAATGAACTTGTCATAGGCTTCATCTTCTTCGGAGCTAAAGAATCTGAAGCAGCTGATGCTTTCCTTTTCTTCACTGCAGCACGCTCTGCAGCCTTGGTCTTCTTCACATCTGATGCAGATGGAAGGATTGGAGTTGAAGTTGGTGCAGGAGCAGCTGAGGAATCTGGTTGATTTTCTTCAGGCACAACTGATGCAGTTGCCCTGAGTTCTTCATTTTCTTCAGGCGCACCACTAGTGGGTGCCCTGGCAATTTCTTCAGCGGCTGGAATGCAGTCATCAGCCCTGGAACTCACATTTTCTTCAGCAACCTGATTGTCATCAGCGGTGCTGGAATTTTCTTCAGTAGGCTGAGCCGATGCTTCAGCCTGAGGAATTTCTTATTGCGTTGGGGCTGCAACATTGGAAGTGAAGTTATCCGCAAGTTTCACAAAACGAACCTTGGCTCCAAGCCAATCAGCGCGATATGCATCAAAGTCATCACTGAGTTTCTTGATCTCCGTCTGAATAGTGACAAGTTCTTCAGTTGTCATAGAGACAACGTTTTTCTTCAGATAGCGCTCTTTCTTGTACTGCGCTTTCTTGATCTGCCTGGCCTTCTCAAATTTCCACTTTTCTTCTTGAATGAAGTGGGTCAGCATGTGACTTTGGCCAGGATTCAGCTTGAAGTCAGGCATGGGAGTGTTGGGGTCCTTGTGCCAAACATCAATGTAGTCGAGGATCAACTTGGGATCCAAAAGCAGTGGCACCCCTGTTCCTCTGGCTCTAGCGGTCCTGACTTGCCTGTCTTTGATAATTTCTGCAAATTCATCATCATCAGCTTCGTCTTCTTCAGACGACACTTGGAAAGAGACTTGTTTCTTCTGAGGACTTGGGCGAGGACCTCGTCCAGCAATGGCCTTTGTCTTCAGCAGTGAGGGGCCAGCTGAGGAACTTGGTGCAGCTGAGGAACTAGCTGAGACACCTGAGGCAATGGAGACGCCTGCAGTCCTTTGGCACGAGGCGAGATGCACAGGTGCTGAGGATTTAGTCGGAACAACTAAGGGCGTTGGCGGAGGAGCTAAGGACTTTGGAGGAACAGGAGCAGCATGAGGAATTGGCCGTGAGGGCTTTGAGGATTCTGGCCGTGAGGGCATTGCTGAGGAACTTGGCCTTGAGGGCATTGTTGGTGAAGCACTTGGCTTGCGCGCAGACTTATTTGACATAGCCTTCTCTGGCTTGACAGCAAAGGCCTCAGCAGAGGTAGCAGCAGCAGCAGCAGAGTCTTCATTGAATTTTCTCACTACTTCTTTGGCTTGCTTAGACAACTTGGCTTGGCGCTTGGCCCATTCATTAGGATAGTCCTCACTGCGCTTGAGGCTGGTGGGATCAGCGATTTGGCCAGGTGCCAATGGAGCTCTTGGGCATGGAGGATTGAGTGCGAATTTCTTCATGTACTTTGGAGTTTCATACCTGTACTCCCTCCACTCTCTTGCCCATCTCCTTTCTATTTTATGAATGCGCACCTTGCGCTCATTCTTGGTTTTCTCAGTAGGTGTGCAGTACCCAGCATATATTTCATCAGGGATCTCAAACGTTGTATTGACCTCAGGCCTCTTTCCTCCCTTCTGTGGCTTCTTACCGTCAGCCATTTTCTTTAGTTGAGGAATTTGGACAATTGAATTCTCTAAAGAAGTATGCAACTTTTCTTTGAGGAACGCTGCAAATGAGTTAAGTTGATGAGAACCTAGTGATTCAGCAGCTGACATTTGTACCTGTGAACAGAGTATAGTTGCGAGGAATTTGGAGAGGTCATATGCGTTCTCAGAGGGTTTTTCAAAAAGAATAAGTTGAGGAATTTAACCAGATGAGTCTTGAAGAATTTCACTAAGCGTTCTTTGTCTTAGGTTCCAGAGTTGTATAGATCGAAGATCCACACAATTGAGGAATCTTGAAGAAAAATGATGCTTAGAGAAACGAATCAAGAACAGATGACTTGTGAGATGTTTAGTGTGTGAAGCTATGAAGAAAAACACCTTTGAAGATTTTGAAGATAATCATTCGAATCAACGAGGGCAGTAAAAGTAACTTTTAATTACCCTGGACGAAGAACACGACGAACTGGAGTGAGGAGATGTGAAGTTCGTCTGTGCAGATCTTCCACACCCTAACTTGGCGGAGGAAGACGGCTACGGCGGCGGCAGAGTGAAGATTTCCGCGGTCGGCGCGAGTACGTCATCGACGAGGTCGAGGCAGTAAAGCTCTTCCTCACCGGCGGCAATGAAGTAGCGGCGGCGCTAGGGTTTGAGAAGCTTGAGCTGGAGAGAGAGATCGAGCGGAGTAAAAGAAGTGAGGAAGGGACGGAGGGGTATTTATAGCCACGGTGAAAAACTGCTCGCCCAAAGAAATTGTATGAACGTGCCCCTAACCCTTCTCATTTGCTTGACATGTGTCACCCACGTACTGAGAGGTGGAGATCGTGTGCGATCGTGGGTGAGTGGATAAGTATAACGTGGGATGCGGAACGGTTTGAGCGGCAAAGCCGAAAATTTTGATAAGATAGGTTTTAAAGTTTTGTTCGCAATTTCTTCAGCTGACAAGGACACAGTGAAGATTTTGAACGAGTTTCAAATAGAACGCACATGAAGAATTTGTGAATAGATTGGGTTGAGTATAGCATAGAGGGGGAAGGGTCTGATCACATTCACTTAGCAGAAAAAACCAACTTAAAGAATTAGCAATAAGTGAATGCTGTAGAGGACATAAACTTATATATATATAGCCAATGAAGAAAAACGACGGAAGTAGTGAAGACAATACAAAGTTGAAGAATATGAATAATTGAGGAATTTCAACTTTTGGTGGTGGCGTGACCCACCGTATAAGAATGATGATTTCAGACACCGCGTACAATTATCGTAGGGTTTTGAGAATCAAATTCTTCGTTAATTTCTTCACACTAAGAGTGTTGTTCTTCATTGAATTGAAGAAAAACGTTTCTTCATGTGTTGCACATCTAAGTCATCAATTTTGCATAAGTGTCAGGATGAGTGTCCTTTTCAAAGAACATTCGAAGATTCTAGGATATTTAGCTCATACCGCAACTTGGTAAATCTCTTCTCATCCAAGGGCTTTGTGAAGATATCGGCTAGCTATTCTTCAGTCTTCACATGCTCAATAGAAATGTCGCCCTTCAACATATGATCACGAAGAAAATGATGACGAATCTGAATGTGCTTTGTCTTCGAGTGCTGAACTGGGTTGTGAGCAATCTTAATGGCACTCTCATTATCACAGTAGAGAGGCACATTCTTCATGTTGATGCCGTAGTCCTTGAGAGTTTGCTTCATCCATAGCAATTGGGCACAGCAAGAACCAGCGGCAATATACTCAGCTTCAGCAGTAGATAGTGATACGCAGTTCTGTTTCTTCGAGGACCAACAGACCAAAGATCGTCCGAGGAAATGACATGTACCAGATGTTGACTTGTGGTCCACATGATCACCAGCATAGTCAGAGTCAGAATATCCAATGAGATCAAAAGCCGAGCCCTTGGGGTACCATAATCCAAGTGTTGGTGTGTGAGCTAGATATCGAAGAATATGATTCACAGCCTTATGGTGTGATTCCTTCGGTGTAGTTTGAAATCGGGCACACATGCAAACACTAAGCATTATATCTGGCCTAGATGCACATAAGTACAATAAAGAACCAATCATGAAGCGGTAAATACCATTTTCATCAGTGCACAGATGGCCATTTGTGGGCATAGGAATTTGGACGCATTTGCAATCTTTCATGCCGAATTTCCTCAGTACATCCTTGAGGTATTTCTCCTGAGATATGAATATGCCATTGCGTTGTTGACGAATTTGAAGACCTAAGAAGAATTTCAACTCTCCTATCATAGACATTTGGTATTCTTCATTCATCATATAGGCAAATTCATCACTATAACGTTGGTCAATACAACCGAAGATAATATCATCAACATATATTTGGCACACAAACAATTCACCATCATAAGATTTAATGAAAAGAGTAGGGTCGAGTGAACCGGGTCTGAAGCCTTTCGTCATGAGGAATTTCTTCAAAGTATCATACCACGCCCGTGGGGCCTGCTTGAGGCAATAGAGGGCCTTGTTGAGTCTGAAGACTTTGTCAGGATTCTTTGGATCTTCAAAACCTAGGGGTTGAGCAACATATACTTCTTCCTCAAACTTACCATTGAGGAATGCATTTTTCACATCCATTTGATATAAAGTGATATCATAATGGTTAGTATAAGCAAGTAATATGTGAATAGCCTCAAGCCTAGCAACAGGTGCAAAAGTTTCATCGAAATCAACAATTCCTTCAACTTGTGTGTAGCCTTGAGCTACAAGCCGTGCCTTATTCCTCACCACAAGGCCATTTTCATCTTGCTTGTTGTGGTAGATCCACTTTGTGCCGATGATATTGTGCTTGCGAGGATATGGACGTTTGACCAGTTCCTAGACATTGTTGAGCTCGAACTGATGTAATTCTTCTTGCATGGCCTGAATCCACTCAGGCTCCGGAAATGCTTCATCTACCTTAGTGGGCTCTGTAATAGAGACAAAAGCATAGTGCCCACAAAAGTTAGACAAATGTGAAGCTTTTGAGCGTGTGAGAGGACCTGGCGCTTTGATGTCATTGATGATCTTTTCAACTTGCACTTCTTTTGCAATGCGAGGATGAGCTGGTTGCCGTTGAAGAATTTGATCAGCGTTTTCTTCAGCATTTTCTTCAGGTGCATTAGCTCGACATTCTTCATGTTCTGAAATGAATTCTTCAGCAGATTCTTCAGTGGGAATGACATCCTCAGTAGCCTTGAACTTGATAGTTTCCTCAGGTGCTGGTTCATCTATCAAAGTAGGTAGGTGCTCTCTTTGCGAGCCATTAGTTTCATCGAACCGCACATCTACAGTTTCAACAACCTTGTGAAGAACGTTGTTGAAGACTCTGTAGGTGTGCGAGTCCTTTCTGTAACCAAGCATAAAACCTTCATGTGCTTTCGGTGCAAATTTTGAGTTGTGATGAGGATCTCTAATCCAACATTTAGCACCGAAGACTTTGAAATAATTTACATTGGTTTTCTTATCAGTGAGGAGTTCATAGGCAGTCTTCTTGAAGAATTTGTGAAGATATACTCATTTGATGATGTGGCACGCAGTATCAATTGCCTCAGTCCAGAACCGACGAGGCGTTTTGTATTCATCAAGCATAGTGCGAGTCATCTCAGCAAGAGTCCTGTTCTTACGCTCCACGACGCCGTTCTGTTGAGGAGTATAAGGAGCAGATAACTCATGAGTAATACCAAGTTCATCAAGATAGTCATCGAGACCAGAGTTCTTGAACTCAGTGCCATTGTCACTTCTGATGTGCTTGATCTTCACACCAAAGTTGGTTGAAGCCCTCGAAGAAAATCGTTTGAAGACTTCCAGCACTTCATGTTTGTAAGTAACAAGGTGTACCCATGTGTAACGAGAATAATCATCAACAATAACAAAGCCATATTGAGATGCTTCATTTGAAATAGCAGAATAATGATTAGGACCAAAGAGATCCATGTGACGCAATTCAAATGGGCGAGTGGTGGTCATGATAGTCTTTGCTGGATGCTTGGCCTTCGTCATCTTCCCAGCTTCACAGGCTCCGCATAGGTGATCCTTGAGGAATTTGACATTCTCGATGCCAATGGCATGCTTCTTCTTCGCAAGCGTGTGCAAATTCCTCATACCTGCATGACCAAGTCGTCGATGCCAGAGCCAGCCTTCTGAAGCTTTTGCAAGTAAGCACACGGCTGGTTGTGGTCCTGTAGAGAAATCAACAATATACAGGTCTCCTCTCCTAAAGCCTTCGAAGACTTTGGAATTGTCAGCTTCCATGACCACAACACAATGGTACTTGCCAAAGACAACAACCATATCAAGATCACAAAGCATTGAGACAGACATAAGGTTGTATCCCAAGGACTCAACAAGCATGACTTTGTCCATGTGTCGATCCTTTGTGATCGCAACCTTACCTAGACCCAATACCTGACTTTTGCCTTTGTCAGCAAAGATGATATGCTTCAGATGCGACGGAGATAATGGAGCATCCATCAATAGATTCTTGTCACCAGTCATGTGGTTTGTACATCCACTATCGAGGACCCACTCAGTGGCTTTGGGTTGATCATCCTGCAGATGAATTAGTGCATCTTACAAACTCATATACTTCATCAGTGAAGAATATGACATCAATTCATCAGATCAATTTCATCAAGCAAAAGAACAGATGAAGCAATATGAGGACGTGAGAAATGAAAGTTCATTTCTTCATGATTAGCCTGCGTCCTATCAGGCATACTCAGGTCTCCAGCAAATTTTTCAGACGATTACGTATGTCTGGAGACCTGACCCTGCAGAAGAGATTAGTTCTTTTTCTTCACCACCCACATCTGAAGGGGTGGCAAAGAGTTCATCATTCTGCGAGCTCCATACAAGAAGGATGGCATACAAGCCAGTCCATTTCGTTTCAGATAATAGGGGTTAGAATAAGCATAAGAGTAAGCAGAGAAATTCCTCGAGGACTTATGGACATAATAATTTGAAGAATAATGCACATATCCATAATCCTTAGATCTTCCTTGCGAAACATACGGGTTAGCACGATGATGTTCATTTGAGGACTTTGATCCTTTTGAGGAATATGATCCATATGAGGAGTTTTGTCCGTATGAGGACTTGGATTCATATGAAGAATTTGGTCCATATGAAGCATTTGATCTGGGGTTCCTATTCTTCACAGGTGGCGTCATGATGACATTCACCTGAAGATTTTCAAGGCATCTTTTGGGAACCCAGATTTTCTTCATAGGGGGACCGTTCCTGCAGTTAGTGCCAACATATTTAGCAAATACTTCACCATTCTGATTTTTGAACAGTTTGTAGTTGGAGTCAAATGACTCATCATTAGAATGAGGAGATTCACATGCATATCCAGATAGGTTAGATGGATCAACTGGAGGTCTCTTTGCAGCAACCCATGTAGTTTGGGGGTACTGCTTAGACTTCCAATATGTACCATCAGCATTGAGTTTCCTCTCAAAGGCAATACCCTCTTTCCTAGGGTTCCTGTTGAGGATCTGCCTTTTAAGCACATTACAAAGAGCCTGATGCCCTTTGAGGCTTTTGTACATGCATGTCGTGTACAATTTCTTCAGCCCTGCATCATCAGTGATACTAGCAATGTCCTCAGATGAGGAATTAGTGATAGAAAAGGCATGTGAAGAATTTGAAACATTAGCAGTATTTGAACATTCAGGTGAAGAATTAGCAGATTCACATTCAATGCACTTCAAGAATGGAGAAACAAATTCTTCCTGAGAAGCGCTGATATGTTGAGCAAGTAATGAATCGCGCTCCTTCTGAAGATCTTCATAACTCACTCTTAGCTTTTCAAGATCTTGCTTTCTTTGAAGAAATTTATAAGAAAGCTTCTCATGATCTGATAAGAGAGTGTTATGATGACTTTGAAGATTGTCAAACCTAGTCTGAAATCTCTGAAGATTTTCAGTCAAGGCTTTAGTATGATCCATTTCTTCACCCAACATATCATCACTTTTGTTTAGCATGTTTTGAACCTTTTCAAAGCCCTTTGTTGTTTTACAGCAATCTTAGCAAGTTTAGAATAGTTGGGCTTAAGATTTTCATCAGATTCATTCTCACTTGATTCAGATGAGGTATATTTGAGTACCTTGGCACCCTTTGCCATGAAGCAATAGGTGGGAGTGTAGTCATCATCCCCTTCGTCAGCTTTGTTGGTGAGGTTATTTTCTTCAGTGTTGAAGATAGACTTGCTAACAAATGCAGTAGCGAGAGCTAGGCTTGCCACTCCGGATTCGGACTCCTCAGATGACTCCTCTTCCTCATTTTCTTCAAATTCATCCTCAGAGTCCATTTCCTTGCCAATGAATGCCCTGGCCTTCTTGGAGCTGCTCTTCTTGTGATATGAAGGCCTTGAGGATTTTGATGATGAGGATTTTGTGGATTTCTTCTTTTTCTTCGCATCATCAGAACTGTAATCCTTGTATTTCTTCTTCTTTGATTCCTTTTCCCATTGAGGACAATCTTGAATGTAATGTCAAGGCTTCTTGCATTTGTGGCAGAGCCTCCTCTTGTAGTCACTGGATGAGGAATCACTGCTCCTTGAGGGTCTTCCAAGGTGACCACGTCTTGAGAACTTTTGGAACTTCTTCACAAGCAGAGACAGATCATGGCTTAGTTCTTCAGGATCACCAAGGCTGCTACCATAGTCTTCATCTTCTGACTCAGATACTGCCTTGGCCTTCAGTGCACGTGTTCTGCCATAGCTTGAACCATAGAGATCTCTTTTTTCAGCAAGTTGGAACTCATGAGTATTTAGCCTTTCGAGAATATCAGCAGGATCAAGTGACTTGTAATCAGCACGTTCTTGTATCATCAATGCCAGAGTGTCAAATAAGGAATCAAGTGATCTCAGCAATTTCTTCACCACCTCATGGTCGGTGATGTCACTGGCACCAAGTGCTTGAAGCTCATTTGAGATGTCAGTGAGGCGATCGAAGGTTTGTTGAACATTTTCATTGTCGTGTCTTTTGAAGCGGTTGAAGAGATTGCGAAGAACATCAACTCGAGATTCACGCTGAGTTGAGACTCCTTCATTCACTTTAGACAACCTGTCCCAGATAAGCTTCACTGTCTCCAAAGCACTCACTCTGCCATACTGTCCTTTGCTCAGATGGCCACATATGATATTCTTCGCTTGAGAGTCGAGTTTCTTGAATCTCTTCACATCAGCAGCATTCAGAGAAGGTGTGACTGAGGAAACACCATTTTCTACAACATACCAGAGATCGTTATCAATTGCTTCAAGATGCATTCGCATCTTATTCTTCCAGTAGGGGTAGTCTGTCCCATCGAAGGTAGGACACCCAGATGAGACCTTGATCATACCTGCGGTCGACATAACTAAAACTCCAGGCGGTTAAACCAAAATCACACAGAACAAGGGAGTACCTTGCTCTGATATCAATTGAAAGTGCGTTATATCGACTAGAGGGGGGTGAATAGGCGATTTTTATGAAATTCTTCACTGAGGAATTTGCCTGTGAGGAAATTCCTTAGCGAAGAACTACTAGCAGCGGAATAAGTACTCAAAAGTAAACATAAGAGAATACAAGCATAGTCATCATGATGAAATGAAGACAGGCACAGAGTACAGGAAGCATAAGCACAGGATAACACAGGATGAAGACAAACAGACTGAAGAAATTGAACTGAGGAAATTGAGAAAGTCTTCAGTCAAAGTATTCAAACACAGATATGAATAAGCACACAACACAGTTATGGGGAAAATGAAAGAGTTGAGGGAATAGAACCAGTAAGCTTGGTGAAGACAATGATTTGGTAGACCAGTTCCAACTGCTGTCTCAGTTGTACGTCTGGTTGGAGCGGTTGAGTATTTAAACTCGAGGACACATAGTCCCGGACACCCAGTCCTGAACACGCAGCTCAGGACACCCAGTCCTCACCGTATTCTCCTTGAGCTAAGGTCACACAGACCTCGCCCAATCACTCGTGGTAAGTCTTCAGGCGACTTCCAAACCTTCACAAACTTGGTCACTCGGCGATCCACAATTCCTCTTGGATGCTCTAGACCATGACGCCTAACCGTCTGGAAGAAGCACAGTCTTCAAAGGTAACAAGCGTCGGATCCACGCGGGATCAATCTCTTCAGTGATGCTCAATCACTTGGGGTTTGTAGGTGTTTGGGTTTTGGGTTTTTCCTCACTTGATGATTTTCGCTCAAAGTCCTCAGAGGATGGGTTGCTCTCAAATCACAAGTGTCAGTTTCTCTCGGAGCAGCCAACCAGCTAGTGGTTGTAGGGGGTGACTATTTATAGCCTAGGGAGCAGCCCGAGATGATAAGACATAAATGCCCTTCAATGATATGACCGTTAGGTGGATAGATATTTTGGGACAGCTGGCGCATAGCACAGCAACGGTTGGAATTTTGAGTAGCAAAATCCTCAGGGCTATCATGTTCCTCACTGTGTTGGCAATCCGCACTGGCAAATTCCTAACTCCTCAGTCGGGAAAAATTCCTCAGAGACCAGAATAACTTCGTCTCTGTCACTGAAGAAATTGACTGAATTGTATGAGATTTCCAATGGCTTCACTCGAATGGATTGTAGGTGTAGGATTTTGAGTTGAGCATCACATGGAAATTTTTCCTTAGTATTTCCTCGACCCCCTTTAACAATACGGTGTTTCCTATGACTCAAGAAAGAGAAAATGAAACTACGAAAACAAAAGTCTTCACGCTTCATGTTCCACGAATGAACACCAAGTCTTCAAGGTCACACCAATTTCTTCACTTTCAAAGTCTTCAGAAAGTCTTCAGAATACCAAAGTCTTCAGATGAAGAACTTCATTTTTAGGGGTCGACTTTCTCTGTAAATATCAAACTCCTCATAGACTTATAGACCTGTGTACACTCATAAACACATTAGTCCCTTAACCTATAAGTCTTCAATACACTAAAATCACTAAGGGGCACTAGATGCACTTACAGCTTGGTATCATTATGTTGTTGGATCAATTGTTACCTTAGTTGCGATCTTGATCCCATTTGTTGTTGCATTTAAATGCGTTAGCTAGAGAAGTATTTGTATGTTTATTTTATGAGAATAAGTGTTGTATGAACTTCTATTAATTTGGTCTTTTCGATGTTGTGTAATGAAGATGAGCCGGCAATGGATGTACGTTGACCGATGCTCTCCCCAGTTCGTTGATGGCGTGCATACTTTTCTGCTTGCGGCTGAGGCAAACACGCGGGCGGATGGTTTTATGCTTTGTCCATGTGTTGGATGTAAGAATGGTAAGAATTACTCTAAGTTAAAAGCCATTCACGTCCACCTGTTTGAATCCGGTTTCATGCCCCACTATAATGTTTGGACCAAGCACGGAGAAATAGGGGTTATGATGGAAGACAATGAAGAAGAAGAGGACGACGACATCTATCTTGGCCATGGGTTCCCTGAATACGATGGTACAACAATGGGGAAGAAGATGAGCCGGCAATGGGGGAAGAAGCTGAGCCGACAATGCGGGACGAAGCTGAAGAAGAGGCATCAGCTGAGCCCGCTGATGATCTAGGTCGGGCCATTGTCGATGCAAAGAGAAACTGCGCAAGTGAAAAGGAGAAGAAGAAGAAGTTGCAGCGCATGTTAGAGGATCACAAGAAATTGTTGTACTTGAATTGCGAAGCTGGCAAGAAAAAGTTGGACACCACACTGGAATTGCTGCAATGAAAGGCAGAGAACAGTGTATCTGACAAGGGATTTGAAAAGTTGCTGGTAATGTTAAAGAAGATGCTTCCAAAGGACAATGAATTTCCCGAGAATACGTACGACGCAAAGAAGGATGTCTGCCCTCTAGGGTTTTTTTGCGGGGGTCTGCCCTCTAGGGTTAGAGGTGCAGAAGATACATGCATGCCCTAAAGACTTCATCCTCTACCGCGGTGAGTACAAGGATTTGAACGCGTGCCCTGTATGCGGTGCATTGTGCTATAAGATGAGCTGCGATGACCCTGGTGATGTCGAGGGCGAGCACCCCAGGAAGAAGATTCCTACCAAGATGATGTGGCATGCTCTTATAATACCAAGGTTGAAACGTTTGTTCCAAAACAAAGAGCATGCCAAGGCGATGCGATGGCACAGAGAAGACCGTAAGAAAGACAGGAAGTTGAGAGTACCCGCTGACGGGTCGCAGTGGAGAAAAATCGAGAGAAACTACAGGGAGGACTTTGCAGGTGACGCAAGGAACGTATGGTTTGGTCTAAGCGCAGATGGCATTAATCCTTTTGGGGAGCAGAGCAGCAACCATAGCACCTGGCCTGTGACTCTATGTATGTATAATCTTCCTCCTTGGTTGTGCATGAAGCGGAAGTTCATTATGATGCCAGTGCTCATCCAAAGCCCTAAGCAACCCGGCAATGACATTGATGTGTACCTAAGGCCATTAGTTAAAGAAATCTTACAGCTATGGAATGGAAAAGGTGTACGTGCATGGGATGAGCACAAACAGGAAGAATTTGACCTAAAGGCATTGCTGTTTGTGACCATCAATGATTGGCCTGCTCTCAGTAACCTTTCAGGACAGACAAACAAGGGATACCGTCCATGCACGCACTGTTTGGATGATACCGACAGTATATATTTGAATAATTGTAAGAAGAATGTGTACCTGGGACATCGTCGATTTCTTATGAGTAGGCATCCCATAAGAAAGAAAGGCAAGAATTTCAAAGGGAGGCGGATCATCGGACGAAGCGTCGCCATCGTACTGGTGCTGATGTACATGATATGGTTAAGGATTTGAAGGTAATCTTTGGAAAGGGTCCTGGCGGACAACCTGTTCCGAATGACGCTGACGGACGCGCACCCATGTGGAAGAAGAAATCTATATTTTGGAACCTGCCCTATTGGAAAGACCTAGAGGTCCGCTCTGCAATCAACGTGATGCACGTGACGAAGAATCTTTGCGTGACCCTGCTTGGCTTCTTGGGTGTGTATGGGAAGACAAAAGATACACTGGAGGCACGGAAGGACCAGCAACTTATGCACGGAAAAGACGGCATACATCAGGGTCATGCCAGCTACGCTCTTACCAAAGAAGAGAAAGAAATCTTCTTTTGAATGCCTGCTCAGTACGAAGGTATCATCTGGCTTCTCGTCGAATACAAAGGGAATAATAAATATGGCAGAGAAAAAATTTCAGAACCTAAAGTCTCATGACTTCCACGTGATTATGACGCAACTGCTTCCGGTTGCATTGAGAGGGCTTCTACCAGAAAACGTTCGATTAGCCATTGTGAAGCTATATGCATTCCTCAATGCAATCTCTCAAAAGATAATCAATCCAGAAATCATACCAAGGTTAGAGAATGATTTGGTGTAATGCCTTGTCAGTTTTGAGTTGGTGTTCGCACCATCCTTCTTGAACATCATGACGCACGTCCTAGTTAACCTATGCAAAGAGATTAACGTTTTGGGTCCTATATTTCTACATAATATCTTCCCCTTTGAGAGGTTCATGGGAGTCTTATAGAAATATGTTCATAACCGTGCTAGGCCAGAAGGAAGCATCTCCAAGGGCCATGAAAATGAGGAGGTCATTGAGTTTTGTATTGACTTTCTTCCTGACCTTAAGCCGATTGGTGTTCCTGAATCGCGGCATACGGGCAGACTGGGTGGAAAAGGCACGCTAGGAGCGGATCAAATAATATGTATGGACATGCATTCTCTCACTCAGGCACACTACACAGTTCTACAGAATTCCGCCTTGGTGGCTCTGTATATGAAGGAACACAAGAATTTTCTACGCTCCAAACACCCGGAGCAGTCTGACGACTGGATTACACGTCAACAAATGGGGACTTTTGCCGGTTGGTTGCATACACGTGCCATACATGACGCCGCTATCGAAGATGACTTGTACTTGTTGTCCCAGTTACCATCTTCGAATATAATGACTTTCAAAGGGTAAGAGATAAATGGGAATACATTTTATATGATCTCCCAAGATAAGAAGAGAACCAACCAAAACAGTGGTGTTCGCTTTGATGCAGGAACCAAGACGGGAAAGGACACATATTATGGTTACATAGAAGACATATGGGAACTTGACTATGGACGTGCTTTGAAGGTCCCTTTGTTTCGGTGCAAATGGGTCCATATGACACGAGGCGGGGTAACGGAAGAACCACAGTACGGAATGACAACAGTGGATCTCAACAATCTTGTCTACGCAGACGAACCATTCGTCCTAGCCAATGATGTGGCGCAGGTTTTCTATGTGAAGGACATGTCTACCAAGCCGAGAAAAAGAAAAGATAAGGAAGTGAATACATCATACGATGAGCCAAAGCGCCACATAGTTCTTTCAGAGAAAAGAAACATCGTGGGAGTGGATGACAAGACAGACATATCAGAAGATTATGAGAAGTTTGATGAAATTGCTCCATTTAGAGTGAATGTTGACCCAAGCATCCAGTTAAATGATGAAGATTATCCATGGTTACGGCGCAAAGGGACACACGCGAAGAAAAAGTTTCACACCCAAAGATCCCACTCTGGGATATGATCGGCTTCACTGTCATCACTTTCTTCTCTAGTGAGTTTCTAGACTTGTATATCTTTGTAATAGTTAGTGTGCTTATGTATTTTCGCACTTGAAACGTGTACTTTTGTGCTTCGGACAAACATGTGCAGAAAGTCAAGGGCGCTGCTCTTTGGAAGATGGCAATTGCATTCAACACCCACAAGAAAACTATATGGGCCAAGTACGTTAAAGGAGGAAAGAAGACTCTAGAATTCATGGGAACACTAGAGAAGCAAAGAGATCACTAGCCCACTTTCGTGAAATTCAAGGAATCAGAATTAGCTAAGGAACGGTCGAGAGTAAACAAGCTCAATGCCGAGAAAAAGGAACATTTCCATACGCTGGGGCCAGGTGGCTACGCGGTGGCAATGCCTAAGTGGGATAAGTCTGAACAACAGATGGTGGATGCAGGAGTCACTCCAGTTACATTGAGATGGCCGGAAAGGTGCGGGACTTGGTTCTATGCGCATGGGGGGTGTTGGACCCGAAGACAAGCAAGGTTTTGAAGAAGGCAAGTCTTAAAGGAGGCGACGACAAGTTACTTGTTGCAATAGAAGAGGCTCAAACGGGGGTGTTCATGCCCAACAGAGAGAACGACGAGCTTACGCCTGCCCTAGGAAACCCTGAACACCCGGGAAGAACACGAGGCAAAGGCGTTGGTCCGTGGTAACAGGGGTTTGCCGACTGGAACGCCGACTACAAAAGTCATGCGAGAAGGAAAATGGAGGAGGAGAAGAAGAGGAAGCTGGAGGAGGAGCAGAGGAAGCAGGAAACACAACGCCTTAAAGGCCTAGAATCAAAGCACGCGGAGTTGGCACTCCAATTCCAGCGGCAGCATCAGATCGACTCACTTAGCCAAGAAAAGGGGTCTCAACAGTGGCAACAGCTAGCAGATGATCCAACATTGGATAGCACCATCCCATCCATGCCAAGAAGCAGCGCGGGTTCCGCCCCGGGCGAGGCACTGCTGGATAGATACCCTGTGGATGACATCATGGAGAGCACTAATTGTGAGCTACACTTCAAAATGAAGAACACATCCATGAAGGTGGCGGATGCCGTTGCTTATACAAATCCCCCTGAAGCAACCTTCCATTGCAACCCGATTCCAGCAGGCTATGCTCGTGTCGTGGTTGATATAGTGGTGGACCAATATTCGGGGCTAGAGCTTGACATTCCTGGAGGTGACGAGGAGCACACACTAGGAGAGGCCATACATCGTATCATCCTATGGAGAAAGGATTGCATCATCTTTCCAAGGCCACCGACACCGCACCAGCCGACTCCTCCTCGAAGTCCACCACCGCGTCAGCAGACTCCCGCTCCTCCAAGTCATCAGCCACCGCCTCAGCACAGTCCTGCTCCTTCAAGTCCACCAATGCGTCAGGCCACTCCTCCTCCTCCAAGTTCGGCACCGCATCAGGCCACTACTCCTACTCCAAGTCTGGCACCACATCAGCCCACTCCTCCTCGTCCAAGTCAGCCACGTCTGCCGTCTCTGCCGCCTCAGCAACAGCGGAAGAGAGTCGACGTAGCTATGGCGTAGCGGTACAAGTCGAGGTACAGGATTAGGTACAGGAGGCAAGCAATTTCAATATAGTCCGAGCAGCCTCACGCCTCTTCCGAAGAGGCCTTACGACCTAACTCCGGAGGAAAACGAAGCCGAAGTGCGAACCCAAGTGGACGCCCATTTTGGACCGAAACCGGCACCGCCGCCATAGGAGAAAGTGCCTGAGCATGTCATTGACCACTTTATTCGTATGGCCGAAGCACCACCTCCCAAGCCTGTTGACTCAGACTATGAGCGCCAAATCATAAAGGAACATCGAGCACAACGAAAAAAGGAGTCAAGCTCGAGCTCGAGCCAAGCAGCTAGCAAAAAAAAGTAGGAAAACCATTCCCCAGCTGGGAGAACAGGCGGTGCAATCGACCCCCCCCCCCCCCCCGCTCATTGTGCCAACACATGCGAATACCGGCGCCGATCAGCTTTTAATAACCGACGAGCATAGAAGGCAGGCTACAGAGCTCGATATCACTGTTTATCAACTCCTAGAGATCGAGCCCATGGATATGCTTAGAGAGGAGGACATAAAACAGAAATATGTCCGCGGTGAACCTTTGGTCAAGCCTGAGGAGGTCAAGAAGCTCTCAATGAGAATGTATGAATTGCATCAATGGTACATGGAAATTATCAAGACTACCAATCGAGAGTCCCTCATGGTGAAAGTCAAGGAAGAGCATTACTTCCATGAGACGGCTCTGTCCGTCGAATATATAGAAATGTTTCAGTTATTCAATCAAGACGCACTCGACAAATCTATCGCCAATTGCTATTGTCTATAAGTGATTTCTTTTTTGTAATTTAAGTCTCAAGCTAGCTGTAGTGCTCGTTGGTCATTACCTGTAATTATCCTCACTATATTCTTTTATGTGGTATTATGTAGGATGAAGATGTATGAAATGAAAAAAACTGGACGCTATGGCATTGGGTTCATTGACCCAAATATCATTAATGAAGAGACATGGACATATGAATGGTATAAAGCAGAAGTAGAGAAAAACATGCTGGAGTTCTTGAAGCGCCTCAATACCAATCCAGATATACTACTTCCTTACAACTTTCTGTGAGTCACACTGTCTTCTATTATAAATTTTGTTTTTGCTTACTAGCTAGGTGTTAATAAGTGTATAGGGTTTAGGGCAATTGATGAGTGTTATGCACATGCCCGCTTAATTAATGGGCTTCCTCAAAATGCCCTAGGTGAGCAAGCAAGTTGGATGCACACACACTTAGTTTCTTTTGTTGAGCTTTTATACATTTATAGCTCTAGTGCATTCGTTGCATAGCAATCCCTACTCCTCGCATTGACATCAATTGATGGGCATCTCCATAGCCCATTGATTAGCCACGTCAATGTGAGACTTTCTCCTTTTTTGTCTTCTCCACACAACCTCCATCATCATATTCTACTAGATGATACCCCGCGCGTTGCTGCGGGAACTCATAATCATATACACATGGTAATACATAAATGGAATAACTTTTTTTACGTGGTAGATATATGATCTTAAGATGAAAACATTGCAATTGACACAATATTTGGAATAAGTAATCCCGTATGACTTGCATAAGATGAGCACCAAGATCCAAATCCATGTGGTGGAAGACAACAATCACATGTAAGCAACTGATCAAAAATGATATAAGATATTCTTTTGACATACTTGCTTAGTGGTGTTTTATTTTATCTAATAAAGCCGCTGGACAATGGAGCTCACAGCAGAATATTCATGAAAAGGACTAATTAATTTATGCAAACTGGTAAGAACATGATATAATATTATGCATTCCATTAGTTATTTTACCAGAAATTTGCTAAGTGATCACACATAAGCTAAAATTTGGTAAGTGATAACACATAAGCCAATTCTATTACATACTTCCAGGCACCTTACCCTCAGTGAACTGCATCTGATAACCATCCATGATAAATGAGCACATCACTATTATGCAAACTGATTGTTGCTAATATTTTAAGTGCTAGGGGCCTAGACTGTATGAAGTTGTAGTATTTGGATTTTTGCCATCTCCTTCATGTGGCTTTGAGAAATTGCCCCTTTCCATATTGACTCTGTAAAATTGCCACTTAGATTGTTGACACCTTGATTACTATGCCATTAGCAACTCTTTTATTCATTTTATTTCTTCTCACATAAGCAGGCTCGTGAAAGGCAACGGGCAGCAGGTAACTCGGACATCGCTACTCTCTTGAGACGCCATAGCGAATGTCCACTCGTATGATCTCTTGTGACATTTGTTGTCCTGTGACATATGATGCCATGGACGCGGTCCAATGCTCTGCGCACAACAAAGAAGAACACATTGTCAGAGAGATTATTATGAAGAGCAAGGTGTGCTCCTAGAATTTTGCATCTCATGCAAGCAACAGAGATCAAAGTTAAATGAAAATAGTCTTGAAAGCAAGTGTGAATTATTATGGAGAATCGATTGGCTAGGATAGGCTTGTCTTCATATATCCTCCGTAATATTTCAAAATGCTGAAAGTACCCTCTTTAGCCTTTTTTTTAGATCAAAGAGCTTTCTCATACATTAAGAGACACATATACAATCATGCAGATGCATAACAACAGTTTAGTACTAAGCTTGTACCTCTGTAGCTCAGCCCTGGCTACAAAATATGAAAATTTTCTTTTAATAAAACGGCCATCTGAAGTTCAGTCAACATCATAGTGCTCTCAGTTTTCCTTCACTCTGATTCTTCCATTTGTCGTCTCTGCTCCAGCTGATAAAACATGATAGTGCTCTAAGTATTCCTTCAATCAATGATTCTTCCATTTGCTCTCTCCACTCCATCTAATATTCATGTGTGCGTGTGTCTGTGTGTTGCCTAAAGAAAGGACCTATGTTATGTACGAAAAACATCGTCATTCTTGATTAATGCCACAACAATCCGGCAGGTGGCGCGATGGCTGCAAACATGAGCAGGCAGGAGGCACGCGATCCGCAACGACAATCTAGCGCAGCAGCTCGACCTGGCGACTGGGCGACACACACGGTACTGCACTGACCACTTTAGCGATAGTTCTTTCAAACAAAAAATGATATAATCAACATGGTGTCAAAAAAAGACATGATTGCACCTTTAATATGTTACCCATGTATTGTTGAGATGGCAATATAGAATCAAAGTTTGTCGGTACAGTGCCGAAACATGAGTGGTATGACACCAAATCCACTCATTTCTATCTTTGATACATCCAATGAAACTTGCCATGTGGAAAGTCCCCGGCCAACTTCAGGACAAAGAGAACAGATCTGCAACAATAGTGTACGAATCAGTAATCTATACAACAAAGGTGCTATTGAAGAGTAATACTGCAAGAGGAACGCCGGACTACATTACCTGGCCAGCATGACACGTTTTCAGAGCAAATGAGCAGACACCAACCTGATGTTGGAGACGATGAAAGCGATGCCGCACCACTGGGTAGGAGAAATTGCTGAGAGGCGGCGGCGACGTTAATTCTGGGGTAGTAGGACGGTGGTGCAGGTCGCCCTTGAGGAGGCGGAGTCGTCGAGGTGGCCGGGGTTGGGCGTGTCGAGGATGCAGGGTAGAGGGACGGTGGAGGTCGTCCCCTCGACGACGGATCTGGCCGGTGCGCCTGGATCCATGGAGCTCAATCCTTGTCGGCCGGAGGCGGTGGCGATCCTGCACCTGATCTGCTGTAGGTTGCGGATCACCGCCCTGTGGTTGATGGGTCGCGCCGCCCTGGCTGCTGCGATACAGGGAAGGGATGCGAAGAGAATTCTTTTCGAGGGCCAAGAGATGCGAAGAGATGGTGCGATGGGCTTCTGCCGGGCTTCTTCTTATCGGTTTGTACGCTGACTCTTCGGTTATGGAAGACCAAAGAGGCCTCTTCGGTTTCCAGAGAGTCCAATCACATTTTTTAAAAGAATACTGACATGGCGAGCTGCATGATCAAAATAATTAAGAAAAAATGATGATATGACAAGGTCACTGAGGTGGATAGGCTGCATGTCTAGAGAAATAGGATAGTGGGGATGAACTATTTAGGTATTATAGATTCTACATATAGTGCTATGTCCATGACTAGCGCTTATGTATTGCGTGAAAGTAAAAAAGTTTGAGAATAATAAACTATGAAACAATTGCTTGGCTTTTCATCGGGGTTTTGCATGATGGAATCATTTTGTGTGACGAAAATGAAGCATGGCCAAACTATATGATTTTGTAGGGATGAGCTTTCTTTCGCTATGTTATTTTGAGAAGACATAATTGTTTGGTTAGTATGCTTGAAGTATTATTATTTCTATGTCAATATTAAACTTTTGTCTTCAATCTTTCGGATCTAAATATTCATGTCACAATAAAGAAAATTAAATTGAAAATTATGTTAGGAAGCATTCCACATAAAAAATTCTGTTTTTATCATTTACCTACTCGAGGACGAGCAGGAATTAAGCTTGGGGTTGCTGATACGTCTCCAACGTATCTATAACTTTTTATTGTTTCATGCTATTATATTATCTGTTTTGGATGTTTAGTGAGCTTTAATATGCACTTTTATATTATTTTTGAGACTAACCTATTAACCGGAGGCCCAGTGTCAGTTTCTGTTTTTTTGCCTATTTTAGTGTTTCGCAGAAAAGGAATATCAAACGGAATCCAAACTGAACGAAACCTTCGCGAGGATCTTTCTTGTAACAAATGCAAACCAGGAGACTTGGAGTTCAAGTCTGGAAGTCTGCAAAGCTTCCATGAGGCAGGGGGCGCGCCCAGGGGGTAGGCGCGCCGCCCACCCTTGTGGGCCCCACGGAGCTCCACCGACGTACTTCTTTCGCCTATATATACTCTTATACCCTAAAACATCCGGGGGAGCCACGAAACCACTTCTCCACCGCCGCAACCTTCTGTACCCGTGAGATCCCATCTGAGGGCCTTTTCCGGCGATCTGCCGGAGGGGGATTCGATCACGGAGGGTTTCTACATCAACACCATAGCCTCTCCGATGATGTGTGAGTAGCTTACCACAGACCGTCGGGTCCATAGTTATTAGGTAGATGGCTTCTTCTCTCTCTTTGATCTTCAATACAAAGTTCTCCTCGATGTTCTTGGAGATCTATTCGATGTAATATTTTTTTGCGGTGTGTTTGCCGAGATCCAATGAATTGTGGGTTTATAATCAAGTTTATCTATGAACAATATTTGGTTCTTCTCTGAATTCTTATATGCATGATTTGATATCTTTGTAAGTCTCTTCGAATTATCGGTTTAGTTTGGCCTACTAGATTGATCTTTCTTGCAATGGGAGAAGTGCTTAGCTTTGGGTTCAATCTTGCGGTGTCCTTTCCCAGTGACAGTAGGGGAAGCAGGGCACGTATTGTATTATTGCCATCGAGGATAAAAAGATGGGGGTTATATCATATTGCTTGAGTTTATCTCTCTACATCATGTCATCTTGCCTAAAGCATTACTCTGTTCTTATGAACTTAATACTCTAGATGCATGCTGGATAGCGGTCGATGTGTGGAGTAATAGTAGTAGATGCAGAATCGTTTCGGTCTACTTAACACGGACGTGATGCCTATGTTCATGATCATGCCTAGATATTCTCATAACTATGCGCTTTTCTATCAATTGCTCGACAGTAATTTGTTCATCCACCGTAATACATGCTATCATGAGAGAAGCCACTAGTGAAACCTATGGCCCCCGAGTCTATTTTATATCATATAAGTGTTTGATCTACAATTGAAGTTTATTATTTATTTTATTTTGCAATCTTTACTTTTCAATCTATACAACAAAAATACCAAAAATATTTATCTTATTATCTTTATCAGATCTCACTTTTGCAAGTGGCCGTGAAGGGATTGACAACCCCTTTATCGCGTTGGTTGCAAGGTTCTTGATTATTTGTGCAGGTACTAGGCGACTTGCGTGTAGTCTCCTACTGGATTGATATCTTGGTTATTAAAAATTGAGGGAAATACTTATACTACTTTGCTGCATCACCCTTTCCTCTTTAAAGGAAAAACCAACGCATGCTCAAGAGGTAGCAGCGGGCAGGGCTTGGCAAAATTTGCATTGGTTTCGACCCAAGGTAAGTAATTAAGTATAGTACTAGCTAGCTACCATCTCTTTAATTCTAGTTTCAATACCATTAATTAGCATGCTTGATTAATTATTATCTGATTGAATTCTATTCTCGTAAAGATCATGAAGTAGACGCCGTGGACTGATTTATGTGCATATTACATTTGCGAGAACATTCGCATGATGGTGTTCAAAAGGACAAAATCTGCTAGACAGCTATGGGTACGTTTGCCAGAACACTATTCATAATTTTTACATCATTATCGATATCTAATCACACAACTAATACATGCATATTGATCTTCTTCTTAAAAGTTTAATGAGGTGCGGGATAAGCTCCTACTGGAGGATCGGGTACGAGCAATTCAAGAGGAAATAGCGGGATTTTTACTCGACCAGGTCATAGATCCCGAAGGAGAATACCATTACCCGCTACCGCAGTAATATATATATATATATATATATATATATATATATATATGTGTGTGTGTGTGTGTGTGTGTGTGTGTGTGTGTGTGTGTGCGTGTGTGTATGTGTGTATATATGCATATATATATACATATATATATACATATATATATATAGCATATGATCGGTTCTACGAGAAATTCTATTTATATATATGCATAATGGTATAATATGTAGTATCGTAAAATACCAGCAAATGAAAAACAATTAAATGTTAAACACAAAATTAAAGGAAAAAGAAATCATGAACCCAAAAACCCCAAACCTTCTAGTACCGGTTAGTGTTACAAACCGGTACTAAAGGTCTCCCCGCCCCCGGCGCTAGCTTGTGTCACGTGGTGGCCCTTTAGTGGCGGTTCGTGTTGAACCGGTACTAAAGGGGGGGACCTTTAGTCCCCACCCTTTAGTGACGGCTACAGAACCGACACTAAAGGGCCTTACGAACCGGTGATACAGCCCGGTTCTGCACTAGTGTACTATATAGCGTTTAATCTTTGGCAACCCTGAAAAATTTGAAGTTACATCGAAGTCCCTTTATGACGTCCTTCTTCATCCTCCCGAACATGCCAATGGCGTGCTGCCGGAGCCAGTTAGCCATTATTGACCACTAACGGGACATCAGTAAGGCAATAGTGTTACTAGACCTATGCCCTAGAGAAGAAATCATCTCTACTAAAAGAGGCACGGATCCCAGAGGTAGACCTCCACTATATTTCAAGACCTCAACTAGCACCGAAGATGTCACCAACAAGACAAACACGTGTTCGTAGGATCAAACTACAAAGGTAAGCGTTGCCGCCACGCCAACGAACGTCTAGACATCCAAGTGTTTTACAAGGCCTCACATCAAGCACCGGAGACATCACAAACTAGACAGAGGTGAGATCGGAGGATCAAACTGCAAAGGTAAGCGTTGCCGCCACGCCAACGAACCATGCAGATGATAACCTCGGTTGGTGATCTTATGTGTGAGGTATGTGGTAAATAGTGGAGGCCTAGCTCTTAAACCATATTAAAAATTGGGATAATATTAAATTGGAAATAGTAGAGTTCTAGCTCTTAAACCCTATTGGATATAAGTCAAGGTCTAGATCTCGTTTCTTTCTTGTTGGATTAAACCCCTAACAATATTAAGTTGCCAACCCTATTAAAAAATCAATTCAACAAAATGCATGGAATTTTTGTCTATTTAAAGTGAGGGATTTTACATGATGATCTCTCTTGCAAACCCTATAATTATGCTTCCAATATTATTATGGAGCTACAACAACTAATGATTAACTCGAACCTTCTCCCTTTTGATGTTCTAGCATGAGATTGATTCTTAAACTTTGCAAATACATCTCTTGGGCTATTTTGGATCAACCCATATTATTCCACAGTTTTTAGCTCAAGCCTATGACCTAGCCCTAGTTCAAACCTCCTTTATTCCTTTTTCGCCCTTTTATTCCTGAACAAATGCCAAACCTTGCCCAAATGACCTGGTTATTTTTTTGTGCATTGATATATACGAGAGAAAGGACATTTAAATTTGAAGACCATTTGGATTCCATTTGACCCCTCAAATATTTTCCTAAAAAGCACTTTTCAAATTCTAAAAAGAAACTAGAAAATATTAACATAAACCAACCTCCCCCTCTCTTGTCGGTCTAGCCCATGAGTCTCCTATCTATCCTACATCCACACATGTTGTGCAGCGCCCAACCGCTCCCAGGTAGGCCACTACCTCCTAACCCTGTGTGAGTCCCAGCCCAACCCACAAACTCCCTCGATTGCCATATTTGTAAATTAATCAAATTAAGATCTGATTAGGAAAAAATAAAATATTGTGAAACTATAAGGGTTTTCTCTCTCCAAAATATCACAAATAAATAAAATTATGTATAATTTAGAGAAATATAATTGCAAATATAATTTAATAAAAAACCATCAACGAAATATTTAATGAAATCCTATAAAAAGATGTTTGAATATCTTTTCAATGTATATAGTAAGGAACTTTAATAGATTGGTAAGGGATAATTAAATGCTATTTATATCTTTCTTACAAAAATAGCACATAACTGCCTAGAAATGAGCTTTATATTTAGTTTTGGGCTTGCCAAATTGTAATGTATTAATTATTTCCCTCTTTTAGCATGATTAGTTAATTTGTTCTTATATCCAAACATGCGAGCGTCCTATATAAAAAGGCATCCATTGGCATTACACTCACATATCAGAATTCGTAGAGCAAGATAGTTCTAGGGGCTGTAACAAGAGATGAAGACTACACAAATTCTACTCTTGGGCCTTGCCCTCATCCTTCTATCCTCGGGTATCTTCAAGACCTACACATCTTATCTACGTGTTCTGTTAGGCCCTCTAACACATGTCACTATTTTCATTCCTAACGGTCTTCCTCTATTCTCTCTTGATATTTATCTATAGGCATGGAAACCATTGAGGCGCGTGGAGCCTGCTGCCCTCAGATCGAAAAGGGGAAGTGTAACAACAATGATTGTGCGACTTATTGCAAGATGGTGAATGGCTGGGAGTGGGGTTGCGTCCCTGAGGGATGCAGGTGTGTATCGTGCTAGAAAGATCCACAATGCTCAGGGCCAGAAGTACGACGACCACCACCAAGACCCTTGATGTAACATTTTCTTTCATGTTTGTTCTACCAATATACAAAAAATAATATGAGTCTCGTGTAGACAAGTAATATGTGTCAACTGTCAAGGTCTATGTGACCAAAGAGAAATAGTAAGATGTATGTCGAGAGTTTCTTGGTCATTGGATGCTTTCTTCTAGCAACTCAATCTTGCTGAGCAACATCAGTCCTCTCTATACTGTTACCAAATCGATTCACACCTAAGGATTTGTACAGGTGAACCACCTAAGATATGCCCAGTTTCCCACATCTTAGGCGAGTCAATGAATTAGGTTTTCTTGGATGGTTCTCTGCGAAATATTGTCCTAAGAAGTGAAAATGCATGTGATGATTCTCTAGACTCGCAAGATAAGCCACTTATTACAGCATATGTTGATTATTGTTTGTCAAATGATCTTCCATCTCAGTAGGTTCTAAGTGGAACTGCTTGTAGCTACTCAAAATTGTTCCACCGCCTTTTGTCTCATATGGTCATTTATTTGCTCTGCCAATAGTTTGCCTTTCATCAATGGTGGTTTGATTCAACACACTAGTAGAAAACAGGGCTATGGTCTAGGCCGGCTCAGCCCATTAGTCCCGGTTCAGTGTAGAAACGGGACTAATGTGGGCATTGGTCCCGGTTCGTGAGCCCAAGGGGCCGGCCGTACCACGTGGGCCATTGGTCCCGGTTTGTCTGGACCTTTTGGTCCCGGTTGGTGGGACGAACCGGGACCAATGGGCCTCGCTCCTGGCCCACCACCATTGGTCCCAGTTGGTGGCCTGAACTGGGACCAAAGGCTCCCCTTTAGTCCCGGTTCTTGCCACAAACCGGGACCAATGAGGTGCCTATATATACCCTCGCCCGCGAGCAGAGCACTCCAGTGCTCTGTTTTTCTCTGGCCGGCGAGGGGAGGGGTTTGTGGTGCTCTAGCTCACCTCCTATGCACATGAGGTGTTCGATGGAATGCCCGAGCCACACTACTTAAACTTTCTCCTCTCGAAGCTCGACCTCCAAGCTCCATTTTCCTCGAGATTTGTCTAGATTTAGCGGTCCGTCACGCCCCGTCCCCGTCTTCACCGCCGTCGATCACCCGCGCTGATCTCATCACCGACACCACCGTGGTGAGCCTCTTGTTCTTATCTTCTTTCTGAAAGGAAAAATATTCTTACTTGTCTGTTTAGATAGATACTTGTATCATTTTCTTACATTTATTATTGCATCTTATATAGTGCGATGGTTTTGGTATCCGCCCCCGTCGGCCCTCGTCCTGTCTATGATTCGGATTTGGTATGTATATTATCTTCATAAATATTGGTTCATTTATTGTTTATGAAAATTATGCCGACCAACGTGACATAGATTTTATTTATCTAGGATGTATGTGAATCAGAAATGCCAACCGACCCTATTGTCGAGAGGTTAAATTTAGTTGAAGAAGAAAACAATTTGTTGAAGGAAAAAATAAAAAAAATTGAGGAGGAGAAGATGATATTGGAGTTGCATGTTGCGGATGTCGTCGATGATCACAAGATCAAGATGGATGCAATGCGCTTGAAGATTAGAAAGATTAGAAAATATGCCATTCATACTGAGGCTTGGTATCATTATGCCGTTGGATCAATTGTTACCTTGGTTGCGATTATGATCGCATTTGTTTTCGCATTGAAATGTTTTACATAGTTTCAATGTATGGTTTAATTAATTAGATGCTCTCGAGAGCTATATGTTGTTAGATGAGAACTATGTATGCACTTTGGTTTTAATGTGATGATGAACTTCTATTAATTTGGACACTTAATTATATATAATGCACGCAGATGAATCGGCAATGGATGTACGGTGACGGACACACCCGCGAGTACATTAAGGGCGTGCATGAGTTTCTCGATGCGGCTGAGGCAAACAAACAGAATGGTTTTATGTGTTGTCCATGCACTGAATGTGGGAATACGAGGTCTTACTCTAACCGGAAAATCCTTCACTCCCACCTGCTTTACAAGGGTTTCATGCCACACTATAATGTTTGGACGAGGCACGGAGAAATAGGGGTTATGATGGAAGACGGCGAAGAAGAGTACGATGACAACTATGTGCCCCCTGAATACGGTGATGCTGCAACGGGGGGAGCTGGTGAAGATCAAGAGGAACCAAACGATGTGCCCAATGATGCTGCCACGGGTGAAGCTGCTGAAGATAAAGAGGAACCAGACGATGTGCCCGATGATGATGATCTCCGCCGGGTCATTGCCGATGCAAGGACGCAATGCATTAGTCAAAAGGAGAAGCTGAAGTTCGATCGCATGTTAGAGGATCACAAAAAAGGGTTATACCCCAATTGCGAAGATGGCAACACAAAGCTCGGTACCGTACTGGAATTGCTGCAGTGGAAGGCAGAGAATGCTATGGCTGACAAAGGATTTGAGAAGCTACTGAAAATATTGAAGAAGAAGCTTCCAAACGATAATGAATTGCCCGACAGTACATACGCAACAAAGAAGGTCGTATGCCCTCTAGGATTGGAGGTGGAGAAGATACATGCATGCCCTAATGACTGCATCCTCTACCACGGTGCCTACAAGGATCTGAACGAATGCCCGGTATGCGGTGCGTTGCGGTATAAGATCAGACGAGATGACCCTGGTGATGTTGACGGCGAGCCCCTCAGGAAGAGGGTTCCTGCGAAGGTGATGTGGTATGCTCCTATAATACCACGGTTGAAACGTCTGTTCAGAAACGAAGAGCATGCCAAGTTGATGCGATGGCACAGTGAGAACCGAAAGAAAGATGGGAAGTTGATAGCACCCGCTGACGGGTCGCAGTGGAGAAAAATCGAGAGAAAGTACTGGGATGAGTTTGCAAAGGACCCAAGGAATGTATGGTTTGCTTTAAGCGCGGATGGCATTAATCCTTTCGGGGAGCAGAGCAGCAATCACAGCACCTGGCCCGTGACTCTATGTATGTATAACCTTCCTCCTTGGATGTGCATGAAGCGGAAGTTCATTATGATGCCAGTTCTCATCCAAGGCCCTAAGCAACCCGGCAACGAAATTGATGTGTACCTAAGGCCATTAGTTGAAGAACTTTTACAGCTGTGGAATGGAAACGGTGTACGTACGTGGGATGAGCACAGACAGGAGGAATTTAACCTTAAGGCGTTGCTGTTCGTGACCATCAACGATTGGCCCGCTCTCAGTAACCTTTCAGGACAGACAAACAAAGGATACCACGCATGCACGCACTGTTTAGATGACACTGAAAGTATATACCTGGACAAATGCAGGAAGAATGTGTACCTGGGCCATCGTCGATTTCTTCCGACCAACCATCAATGTCGAAACAAAGGCAAGCATTTCAAAGGCGAGGCAGATCACCGGAAGAAGCCCGCCATGCGCACCGGTGATCACGTGCTTGCTATGGTCAATGATTTACACTACGTAATCTTTGGAAAGGGTCCCGGTGGACTAGCTGTTCCGAATGACGCTGAGGGACACGCACCCATGTGGAAGAAGAAATCTATATTTTGGGACCTACCCTACTGGAAAGACCTAGAGGTCCGCTCCTCAATCGACGTGATGCACGTGACGAAGAACCTTTGCGTGAACCTGCTAGGCTTCTTGGGCGTGTATGGGAAGACAAAAGATACACCTGAGGCACGAGAGGACCTGCAACGTTTGCACGAAAGAGACGGCATGCCTCCGAAGCAGTATAAAGGTCCTTCCAGCTATGCTCTTACGAAAGAAGAGAAAGAAATCTTCTTTGAATGCCTGCTCAGTATGAAGGTCACGACTGGCTTCTCGTCGAATATAAAGGGAATAATAAATATGCCAGAGAAAAAGTTTCAGAACCTAAAGTCTCATGACTGCCACGTGATTATGACGCAACTGCTTCCGGTTGCATTGAGGGGGCTTCTACCGGAAAACGTTCGATTAGCCATTGTGAAGCTATGTGCATTCCTCAATGCAATCTCTCAGAAGGTGATCGATCCAGAAATCGTACCAAGGCTAAGGAGTGATGTGGCGCAATGTCTTGTCAGTTTCGAGCTGGTGTTCCCACCATCCTTCTTCAATATCATGACGCACGTCCTAGTTCATCTAGTCGACGAGATTGTCATCCTGGGGCCCGTATTTCTACACAATATGTTCCCCTTTGAGAGGTTCATGGGAGTCCTAAAGAAATATGTCTGTAACTGCGCTAGGCCAGAAGGAAGCATCTCCATGGGCCATCAAATAGAGGATGTTATCGGGTTTTGTGTTGACTTCATTCCTGGCCTTAACAAGATAGGTCTCCCTAAATCGCGGTATGAGGGGAGACTGACTGGAAAAGGCACTCTGGGAAGAGACTCAATAATATGCAGGGACAGATATTCTTGGTCTCAAGCACACTACACAGTTCTACAGAACTCTACCTTGGTGACCCCGTATGTCGATGAACACAAGAACAGTCTGCGCTCCAAACACCCGGAGCAGTGCGACGACTGGATTACATGTGAACACATCAGGACTTTCAGCAGTTGGTTGGAAACACGTCTCAGAGGTGACAACACTGTTTGTGATGAGTTGTACTTGTTGTCCAGGGGACCATCTTTGACTGTATTGACTTACAAAGGATACGAGATAAATGGGAATACATTTTACACGATCGCCCAAGATCAAAAGAGCACCAACCAAAACAGCGGTGTCCGCTTTGATGCAGCAACCGAGAGCGGAAAGGACACATATTATGGTTACATAGTGGACATATGGGAACTTGACTACGGACCTGATTTTAAGGTCCCTTTGTTTAAGTGCAAATGGGTCAATCTGTTAGGCGGCGGGGTACAGGTAGACCCACAGTACGGAATGACAACAGTGGATCTGAAAAATCTTGGGTACACTGACGAACCGTTCGTCCTAGCCAATGATGTGGCACAGGTTATCTATGTGAAGGACATGTCTACCAAACCGAGAAAAAGAAAAGATAAGGAAGCGAATACATCATACGATGAGCCAAAGCGCCACATAGTTCTTTCAGGAAAAAGGGACATCCTGGGAGTGGACGGCAAGACAGACATGTCTGAAGATTATGAAAAGTTTCATGAAATTCCTCCCTTCAATGTCAAGGCTGACCCAAGCATCCTGATAAACAATAAAGATTATCCATGGTTACGGCGCAATAAGCAAATGACACAAGCAAAGAAAAAGTGAAGACTTTCTCCCGCAATAAGCAAATGCTATGTGGGTGAAATTATGATACCATCCCAACTTTCAACTTTTTCAGAGTTCATTTGAAATGCTTTCATGTCTTATGGTTCGAAACTTTGATACTTCGAAAGTGATTGTCCATTTTGTACACGAAGTGCATCAAGTTTTTGTCGTAACCCTCTCTACTTTTTGGAACATGCTATGTGGGTGAAATGATGATACCATGCCAACTTTCAACCTTTTCAGAGTTCATTTTGAAATGCTTTTCAATTTCAGAGTCATTTAGCTCAAAGAATGAATTAATAGCAAACAGAATGAACTACAAAACTTTTATGAAAATAAAAACAATCAATTAAAATATTATGTTATGATCAACTAAAATAAAACTATAATATTCTTCAATAGCAAAAAGAATATAATTTGTGTGACCTAAAATCAAACTATAAGTATTTAATTGTAAGTATAAATAAAAAATAAATAGCAAAGAATAAAAAATTCTAATTTTATAGTAAAGTTATTCATAAACTAGTGATTCACACAAATTTTTAAAAATTCAAATTTAAACTATTTAAAATTTAAAACTAATGGCACTAACAGAAAGTTTATAATTTTTGTGACCTAAAAGCAAAAAGAAATCACTAAAAAACTGTAAGTATTTAGTTTTAAGTAGAAATAAAAAAATAAAAAACCAAAAAATATAGAAATAAAAAAGAAAAAACCAAAAAAAATGCCACCAACTGGGCCTCCACGGCCTGAATACGACTAGAAACCCTACATGGGCCAGGATTCAGGCCCGCAGAAGGCCCAATAGGCCCACAGGCAAAGCAGTGTCAAATTAGGCCCATAGGCCTGCTATTCAGAGGAGTTCGAGAGGGAGGAGGCAGCAGAGCTTATAAACCAGTGCCGGGCGCTCTCAACTAGCGATGTGGGACTAAACTTATGGGCGCGGGCAGCACAAGGGCATTGGTCCCGGTTGGTGCCACCAACCGGGACCAATGCGCTTCGCTTCCCGCCCTTTGGCCTGCCGAAAAGAGGCCATTGGTCTCGGTTCGTGGCACCAACCGGGACTAATGCCAACCTTTAGTCCCGGTTGCTGCCACGAACCGAGACTAAAGCCTCTGCTATATAAGGCACACTTTGGACTTTTTCATTCTCATCTTGCAGTTGCCCCGACGCCGCCCGCCCCCATCGTCGCCGTCGCCCGCGCCCATCGTCGCCGTCGCCCGCGCCGCGCGCCGCCCCGGCCCGCCCCCGTCGCCGTCGCCCTCGTCCCTGCCCCGACGCCGCCCGCCCCCATCGTCGCCGTCGCCCGCGTCGTGTGCCACCATGGCCCGCCCCCGTCGCCGTCGCCCTCGTCGCCCTGCCCCGACGCCGCCCGCCCCCATCGTCGCCGTCGCCCGCGCCGCGCGCCGCCCCGCCGTCGCCGTCGCCGTCGCCCGCCCGCCCCCATCGTCGCCGTCGCCGTCGCCCGCCCGCCCCCATCGTCGCCGTCGCCCGCGTCGCCGTCGCCATCGCCGTCGCCCGCCCGCCCCCATCGTCGCCGTCGCCGTCGCCGGACTCCGCGGTCCTCCTCTGGTCCGGCCGCGGCGCCCTAGCTATATGCTTTTTTTGTTATATGCTTTTTTTCTGTTATATGCTTTTTTTTCTGTTATATGCTTTTTTTTCTGTTATATGCTTTTTTTCATGTATATATGCAAAAAATAGTTTTTTAGAAAAATTAGGATTTTTTTCTGTTCATAGATTTTTTTTCATATATATGCTTGTTTTTTATATATATGTATATATATGTTCTCTGTGTATATATCTATGTTCATGTATATATGCAAAAAATAGTTCTTTAGAAAAAATAGTTCTTTAGAAGAGGGGGTCGAGAGGGGGTCTAGGGTCGCCGAGGGGTCGAGGGTCGTCGAACATGAGAGGAGGAAGAGGATAAAAAAGAAGAGGAATAAGAAAAGAAAAAAGAGGAGAAGAAAGAATAGAGGAGAAGATCTCCTCTATTCTTTCTTCTCCTCTCTTTTTTCTTCTTCTTCCTCTTTTTTTATCGGGAACGAGGGTCGTCGAGGGTCGCCGAGCGGTAGAGGAAGAAGAGGATAAAATAGAAGAGGAAGAAAAAAAAGAGAGGGGTCGACGGTCGCCTAGGGGTCGAGGGTCGAGAGGGGGTCTAGGGTCGCCGAGAGGGGAGAGGAAGACGAGGAGAAATAAATAAGAAGAAGAAAAAAGAAGAAAAAGAAGAGGAGAAGAAGAAAGGAATAGAGGAGAAGAAGAGAAAAATAGAATATATATTCTATTTTCTCTTTTCTCCTCTATTCCTTTCTTCTTCTCCTCTTTTTTTTTCTTCTTTTTTTTCTTCGACACGTGGGGGGGGGTCGAGAACGCCGGACATTCATGAGAGAGGCGAGGAAGAAGGGGAAGAAGAGGAGAGGAAGAAGAGGAAGTCTTCTCCTCTATTCTTTCTTCTCTTCTTTTTTCTTCTTCTTCTTCCTCTTTATTTTATCGGGAACGAGGGTCGTCGAGAGGGTCGCCGAGCGGTAGAGGAGAAACCCTAAATAGAAAGTATCGTCGGTGTGAGATACATGTACCGTCGGTGTCGGACACTACATCCACATCCCACAAGTGGCGCGGGCTTCGACCCCCACGTCACTTGTGGGACGTGGATGTAGTGTCCGACACCGAAGGCCACATGTATCTCACACCCACGATACTTGCTAACTATTTAGGGTTTCCTCTACCGAAAAGAAGAGGAGAAATAAATAAGAAGAAGAAAAAAGAAGAAAAAGAAGAGGAGAAGAAGAAAGGAATAGAGGAGAAGAAGAGAAAAATAGAATATATTCTATTCTTCTCTTTTCTCCTCTATTCCTTTCTTCTTCTCCTCTTTTTTTTTATTTTCTTCTTCTTCTTCTTCTTCTTATTAGCCGGAAGTAGAGAGAGGTTTCCTAGTGTCAAAGTATTGAAGAAATCCATGCCTTCATCATTAGCCGGAAGTAACCAGGGCATGTTGGTACGAAGTTCTGCAAAGTTATTCTGGAATGGAGTCCCGGATAGAATAATCCGCTTTTTGGTACGAATTCAGCAAAGGCCTTCCAAATAGCGATATTCGGAAGGCTCTTGCTGAACTTTGTACCAAAAAGCGAATTATCCTATCTGGGACTCCGTTCCAGAACAACTTTGAAGAGCTTCGTACCATCATGCACATGTTACTTTCGCCTAATGATGAAGACATGGTTTTGTTGAATCCTTTGACACTAGGCAACCTCCCGACCCCTCGGCGATCCTCTCGAACATGAGAGGAAGAAGAGGGTCGTCTAGGGGTCGAGGGTTCCAGGGTCGTCGAGGGTTCGAGGGGTCGAGGATCGCCGAGGGGTCGAGAGAGGTTTCCTAGTGTCAAAGTATTGAAGAAATCCATGCCTTCATCATTAGCCGGAAGTAACCAGGGCATGTTGGTACGAAGTTCTGCAAAGTTGTTTTGGAATGGAGTCCCGGATAGAATAATCCGCCTTTTGGTACCAATTCAGCAAAGGCCTTCCAAATAGCGATATTCGGAAGGCTCTTGCTGAACTTTGTATCAAAAGGCGGATTATCCTATCTGGGAGTCCGTTCCAGAACAACTTTGAAGAGCTTCGTACCATCATGCACATATTACTTTCGCCTAATGATGAAGACATGGTTTTGTTGAATCCTGAGACACTACGCAACCTCCCGACCCCTCGGCGATCCTATCGAACATGAGAGGAAGAAGAGGATAAAAAAGAAGAGGAAGAAGAAAAAAAGAGGAGAAGAAAGAATAGAGGAGATCTTCTCCTCTATTCTTTCTTCTCCTCTTATTTTTCTTCTTCTTCCTCTTTTTTTTATCGGGAACGAGGGTCGTCGAGGGACATAGATGTAGTGTCGTCGTTGTCGATATATACCCCCTCCCGATAGCTTACTATGATTAGGTAGCTAGTTCTACGTTTGGCACTAATATATCCATCTATCATGTTTGAATAATAATTGCCATGTTGTAAATATTTGTAGAAACTATGGACACCGCCCTAGACGAAGCAACAAAAGAAGCGTTGTTGAGGGACATAATCGCAGAAGGAAGTGATGCCATCTCGTTGTTTCTCAACGAAACCGATGGTCTGGAAGGACAGGGTGAACAAGCTGGCTACGATGACCTAATGCCGGTGCAAGAAGAAGAACATGAGGACGGCTCCGGTGACCGAACCGAGTCCGGCCAGGTATATATATTAGTTAAGCCTATGCTGACTAGCTGATTGATGCATTCATTGTTTTGGTATGTACACATATTAATTAAGTCTTTGTTCTTTTTTCTAGCCCTCCGAATCGAGCACAACTTCGGTAAAGAGACGAGGCCCGAAGAAAAAGTTGAGATCGGATGAAAAGTTTGAGATCATAGCAATCGCGCCCGACGGCCAACCTATTGAACCCCTCCGGACAAAGAGTGCATTTGTTGCTCAGTGCGGGGTTCTGGTTAGGGACAAGATCCCGATAAGCATCCAGCAATGGTTTAAGCCGGCTACAGAAGACCCTGAGGTCTCTTATGTCAATGATATGCAGAAAAATGATTTTGGACTGAGCTGAAGTCAAATTTCACCCTACCGCCTGAGGATAATCCAGAGAACCCAGTTAAAGAGAAATTAATCAAGTCTTTTGCTCTGAAGAGGATGGCAGAACTATTCAGGAGGTGGAAGAAAGAGCTGAATAAGTTTGTCGAAAATAATGAGACACCAGAATTCAAGGGCAGATATGAGAATATCAGAGATCACTGGCCCGCATTTGTGGCCCACAAGACATCGGAAAAGAGTAAGAAGATGTCGGCGACAAACAAGCAAAATGCTGCGAAGAAGAAGCTTCACCATCGCACGGGGTCAGGTGGCTACCTCGTAGCCCGGCCTAAGTGGTCCAAGACTGAGAATGATCTGGTTCATAAAGGGATCGAACCAGAGACAATTAACTGGCTAGACCGTTGCCGGACTTGGTTCTTCGGGGCTGGCGGAACCCTGGACCCTGAAACAGGGAAGTGCATTTGGACGAACGATCAAATGGACATACCAGTCAGTAAGCTTAAGCAGTATATCGAAGCAGCGCAGGAAGGGACGTTCTTTCCAGACAGAGAGAACGACGAGCTCACAATGGCCCTCGGGAATCCTGAGCACCCTGGACGGACACAAGGCACGCCAGGCTCCGTTCCGTGGAAGGTTGGGTTTCCGGACGCAGGCGGTTACAAATCCCATGAGAGGAGGAAAAAAGTGCAGCAGACCCAAATGCAGGCGCTGCAAGCAAGGGTGGACGCGATAGAGGAACGAGAAGCAAATCGCAGCAAACATACTGCCGAAGCCTCCCCCGAAGCTACCCCGCCATCTCAGCGCAGAAGCAGCGTGGCTTCCACCGAGCTGCTTCAGCTAGAGCATGCCTTGACGGCTCCTGCCAGCTATCCCGTGGATGCTATCACGGAGTCTCAAAATTGCCACCTTATGACGCAATGGATGAATTTGAAGGTCAAGGCAGCTGTTGGCTCTGTTTATCCTACTGAACCCGGCGCAACTTTTCACTGCCGGCCGATTCCAGAAGGATATGCTAGGGTGATGGTGGATGAGATAACGGAGGGATTTGAGGACCTCCAGCTTGACCACCCTACCGGTGAAGGGGAGACTCGGCTGGGGTCTGCTCTGAAGACTCCATGCCTATGGCGGAAGGACCTCATCAACCTTCCGAACTGGACGCCACCGCCTCCTCCTCCTCCTCCGGCGAGTCAGGGCACTCCGCCTCCACCGCCTCCTCCTCCTCCGGCGAGTGACGATCAGGGCCCTCGGCCGGCTCCTTCTCCGGCGCGCGGCGGCACTCCGCCTCCTTCTCCGCCTGCGCCGACGCGCCCGAGCAGCCCGCCTCCTCCTTCTCCGCCTCGTCAGTAAGGGCGGAAGAGACCTGCCGCCGCTCCAGCTGCTCCGGCGCGTCGTAGTCCTTCTCCTCCGCCGCTTAAGCAAGTAAAGAAGACAACCGCTACGTCTGCTCGGTCGGCGTCTAGCAGTACAACCAGAGGCGGGAGGACATACAGATTCGGTCCTTCTCTGAAGACTCCAGAGAAGTTACCATACGAGAGGACCCAGGAGGAGAACGCCGAGATCGCGCGAGAAGAAGTGAAGAAATTCTTTGAAGGGGTGAAAGCAAAGAAACATCCACCTCCGGAGGAGAAGGTAGATCGGGTGAAAGTGAAGCGCACTCTGGCTGCCCTGACAAAAACACCGAAGTCTGATTCGCCGAAAGGAAACTATGACCGCATTATTGGAAAGGAATTTGCCGAAGCGGAGCGGTCGGGAAGTACTGTCAGTGATCAAAGGCTGAAACAACGACGAGCTGGGAAACAAATTGCCCAGCTCGGCGAACAAGCGAAACAATCGTGCCCCCGCTCAAGGTGCCTAGCCACAACGTCGATAATGATCCGAGGATGGTGCCCGGTTATAGCAATCCTGCAGATTACCTGCCCGACGAAGTACATTATGACCCCATGGACGTGCAGATACAAAGATACGAGTACGGGAAGCCTCTCGTCAAAGATGAAAGATCTCTATCAACGATGATGCGAAGATTGCATGATTGGTACTTGAAAATCTGCAGAGACTCTGGGGGGAGGAGTACTTTGTATGCGAGAGTTAAACCGGAGCATGACCTCGTTGGAATTGATCTGTTGCCTGTTCCATTTGAGGAGTTCTATCAGTTCTTCAATCAATTGGCCCTCGATAAAGCAACTGTCACCTGCTACTGTCTGTAAGTAGTACTACTTCTGTCATTAAGTTTCTCTATATAGCTTAGCTCTTTCATTGCATGTATTTATAATCATCCTCACTATATTATGCAGATTGAAGATCATCGAATTGAAGAAAAGACAAGTCGGTGATATTGGGTTCATTAACACAAATCTCATAGATGCAACTCAGGTTAAATTTCATGCCGCAGAAACCGAGGCCAGCATGCTAGAATCGTTGATAATAAATCAAAACAAAGATATAATACTCTTTCCTTACAACTTCAAGTGAGTGTTACTGTCTTGTGCGTATTCGGTTTCCCTTATATATTAGTCAAGGTTATAGTAATGTAATTGATGAGTTATGCATGCGTGTGCAGTTTTCACTATATTCTCCTACATATTAAGCTTGAGCAGGGACTAGTAACCGTCTTAGACTCAAGACGAAAAGATCCCAAGGACTATGCAGACATGACTCAAATACTCGAGAAGTAAGTTAAATCGATCATTATCCACCATATCAGCAACTTTGTTCATTTCATGATATATCAAGTAATTGTTTTCTTTGTCCGGCAGGGTTTGAAGAAAATTCACCAGAAAAGCTCCGAGACTGCCGAAGGAGCTGCAATTTAGACACCCGAAAGTAAGTACTAGCTATAGTAGCATTTTAAGCGCATCTACTAGTCATTCAAACGCTAGTTTCATCAATACCATTTGGCATTCTTGCTTATCAGTTTGATTAACCTCTATTTCTTGTAAAGTGGTTGTGGCAGCAACAAGGGAATGATTTCTGTGGTTACTATGTTTGCGAGTCCATCCGCCACACGACCTGTGAGCGGGGCTACACTGACGAACAATATGAAGTACGTAAATAACAACATTCACAATTTTATTTTATTACCATCATTTGTGTTGAGTTTCATTCATTCATATATATATGTATTGACCCCCTTCTTTAAATTAGATGTTTCGGAAGCGGGATGAACTCCTAGCACCAGCTCGCATGCGAGGAATTCAAGAGGAATTGGCGGCATTCTTTCTTGACCACGTGATCCCTGAAGACGGAGAATTCTATGTTAACCCTGAGTCCGTATGATTATATTTGTAAGAGATAATTACTGTATATATGTAGCCGGTAGTGTCAGATAGATATACGAGAACTTGTTGTTCGACCAATCTCTCGGAGAAGGAGAGGTGGTCGATATCACTTCTCTCTGTATATATGCATATATGTTCATGACGATCTTTTGTTTCCTTCATTTGCTTACTAGCTAGCTAGCGTGTCTAGTCCTCTCTATATACGTATGTATAGTACGTAGCGTCGACCAAGCACAGACATAACAGAGGACACTTCTCTCTATTAATTATAACTAGCTAACACAATATATGAAACACCTAAATTAACCCCCTAAAACCCCCAACCCCCCCTCCCCCTTTCAAAAAAAAAACAAAAACCCCAGCCACAGAAGTGCTGACGCGTGGATGCCTATTGGTCCCGGTTGGTGCCACCAACCAGGACCAAAGGGTCTCCACGTGGGCAGTGCGCAGAGCCCAGTCAGGAGACCCTTTGGTCCCGGTTGGTGGCACCAACCGGGACCAAAGGGTCTCCTGACTGGGCTCTGCGCACTGCCCACGTGGAGGGCCTTTAGTCCCGGTTCTGGATTGAACCGGGACTAAAGGGTGGAGGTATTAGTACCGACACTTTAGTCCCGGTTCCTGAACCGGGACTAAAGGCCCTTACAAACCGGGACTATAGGCCCTTTTTCTACCAGTGAACAGCCTCAAGATATGGCTAATCACCTTACAGTGACTTGCACGATTACCTCCATAGACGATAAACATGTCTACATTTGATTTAAACTGAACACTCGGCAGAGGTTTTTAGTCTATATGGTTTCTTATAATGATGGTAACATATGCCAGTTACACTGCAAGAAAAGTGCATATCTATGACAAAAGGGATCTACGAAAAAGATAAAAGTGTTATATAGAAGTGACCACATACGTATATGTATATGTATATAGCAGTTAATAAATTTTAAAAGAGGTAATCTGCATAATTGCGAAGAATGAAAAAAAGAGCTACGCACACATGCTGATTTCGTTTGTGTGCGTGTGTATGTCAGGACCTGCATAAATCTCAAATCAGAATCAGATTCGGTCTTTGATGGCTACAGATGATTAATCACTAGATGCAATTAGACAAAACCTGCTGAGATCGGTCGCGCCTACGCGCATACGGAATCTGATGTCCGCATGATGATGCATGTGAAGGCTTGCCGGATTAGTTTCAGTTCAGCCTTTCAGGACCGCGTCCTCTCTCAGCGCGTCAGCCAGCCAAACATTTTCGACGACCAAACTAATCTTGCCTTAATAGCTAATCTAAGATGATATACCAGTCACATTACTATCACAGAATCACCAGGAGCCGGGCAGTCGGCTACGTCAGGTACTGCCCTATGCATGCCATCTACTAGTAGAAGCGTCTCCTCGAAAGATGGACGGCGAGCGAACTTGCTACGCATCTCCTCGACGCCGTACCCCGATTCCTGGCTTTTGCTTGGAAGAAACCAGGTAGATGTTGGGAAATAACCCACGGCGGGCATGTCCAGTGCGTGTGTGTGTGCGCGTGCGCTGAGCGTGTCGGCTGCTGGTCGGAGCCGCGCCGAGTCTGTGGCCGTGCGTGCATTAGGGTTAAAAATTTCAACAAAGTTTCAGTTGAATTTCTGAAATTTCGCATATTTTGATGGGGTCTGAAATATTTTTACCCCGAAAATTTGATGCATATTCAAATCGATTTCAAACTAAATTAAATTATGTTAAAACTTTTTAAAATGAAGTGAAATTTGGAATCTCAAGATCTGAAATAATTTCCGAAATATGCAAAATTTCCGAAATTTCACATATTTTGGTGAGGTCCGAAATTATTTTGTTTACGACCCCATGTACCCCCCTGAAACTAACCACTTGAATTGCTCAGGATTTGTTAAGTCGAGTGCATTTTCTTCCAAATCCAGTCAATTTCAATAAAAGTATCAAAAAATCCCGGGGTTAGGCACCTTTTTTCAATGAAATCTTGTTTTTTCCCGCATTAATTAGTTTAATTTAAAACCTTGGCATGCATGTGTGTGTCTGGGCATAGTCTGATTAATGTATGGGCATAGTCCGACAAATGTATGGGCGGTGTGTGTGCGTGTGTCTGTAGCATGGGTTGTGCGTGTGTGTGTGTACATCACGTGTGTGTGTGTGTGTAGGACTAAGTCTAGGCAGGTAGTGGATCCCGGGCCAAGGGTGGAGATCATTGCGGGCTCGCCGCGAGCCGCGTGTACGTGCACGTGGTGGCCACGGCCAAAGCGAGCTGATCGGGCGCCCAACTTGGTAGGAGGCGTGGGGATCGTGTCCCAGCGCCGGCCTAGGTATAAAACCCCCCTGTGATGATCATTGTAATTGCCGTGCCGACAAAGTTCGTGCTCTGGGATAGAAAAAGGGTTGTTGTTTGTGTGGTGGGCATTCGTGCGCCAGAAAAAAACACCACGTCCTCTCCTTCTTCCTTTTTCTTCTTGTGTATGTGCCAAAGAAAGTGGTGACATAGAGAGAGAGCTAGGACTAGAGACTAATAGTAGACCAACTAGCTAGCTCTATCGCATGATCGTTGGAACTTTCATGCTAGAATTTGTCTGCGCTAGGTTGAATTAGGTGATCAAGGCCTCTGATTTTGTGATTTCCCCTTCTCTCTAGTCGCAGCGCTGGCGTGTGTCGGACGAAGAAAAATCTGCTCTTATGTTGCCTTTGTCTGTTGAAAAAATTGAGGCGGTTGTTGAAAGGATCGATATAATTGACTAGAGGGGGATGAATAGATAACTATCAATTTTTTTTAGGTTTTCTTAACAAATTAGGTTTAGCAAAAATAGATTGTCTAGATGTGCAATTAGGTGAGCAACCTATATGATTCTAGCAACAATCACAACACAAGCAAGAAAAGAATACAACACAAATATTGCTTGTACAAAGTAAAGGTAAGAAGTAACCACAAGTGGAGCCGGTGGAGACGTGGATTTGTTACCAAAGTTCCTTCCTTTGAGAGGAAGTATGTCTCCGTTAGAGCGGTGTGGAGGCACAATGCTTTCTAAAAGCCATTAGGGCCATCGTATTGTCCTCACACCCTCGCACAATGAAAGATGCCGTCATTCCACTAGTTGTGCCCTTGAAGGCGGCAACCAGGTCTTTACAAACAAGGTTGGAACTATCTTCACAACCGAATTGAAGGCTCCCAACACCACCACGAAGCATCACCATAATGGAATATGGCACCAAGGCGACATCAACCGTCTAGGATGCTCAAACACCCAAGAGTAACAAGATCCACAAGGAATTGAAGAGGAGGAGAGAGGGGGGGGAATCAAACTTCTCTTGGTGGAAGTGTAGATCCACAAGGAATAAGTTTGATTGATTATAAAGAAAGATCGGGCAAAAATGAGTTTATGAGCAACAATAGAGAGGAAGAGGTGAGTCAACTTCGAGAAGATGACTTCCTTTTATAATGGGCGAGCGGTACTTCTGTTGGCATGAAAGTTTCAGCAGCTACATACAACTGAACATGTCAGGGAGACGGTACTGCCACTGGAGCGATACTACCGCTCCCACTAACAGTACTACCGCTTAGTGTTGATTAGCCAGTTAAAACAGCGGTAGTAAAAGAGGGCAGCGCGGTAGTGCCACATGGAGCGATACTACCGCTAGCTATTTCCGCTCTACTTTCGATCGAAGGACAGAGCAGTCCAGAAGGCAGAAAGTAAGCAACCGGGCTACCACGGAGCAGCAACCGGCTGCTAGTGGAGCTACGGCTCCGGTGCGCAAAGCTGCAACAGTATGTGAGCGGAGCTGAGCCGGGCTACGACAGAGCTGCAACTGGCGTGTTGGCATGCTATACGACGAGCGAGGGTGACCCGGTGACCAGAGACACGGCAAGGTGAATGCTACAACCAGCAAGGCCACAACCGTAGGATGCTATGATAACCTGCCTGGCGGCTTGCTACCATAGACATGGCGAGGTGGCGTGCTACAACCGGCAAGGCGGCATTCTACGCCGGCTGATGCGGCATGCTACGATGCAGCGACACGGTGGCCCGGAGACCAAAGACACGGCGAGGCGGCTGCTACAACCTTCGGCGCGGCATGTTGTAACCATCCAGGACGGAGCTGTGACCGACAGCGGGCATGCTGCAAGACGGGAGCTACTGCTGGGAGCGGACGGCGGGGGCTGCAGGACCAACGGGTGTCCTGCATGCATGGGGAGCTGGCACCGGCGACTTGCTGTGGTCGTGGCTCGTGGCTCGTGCGTCCGCCGCAGCCTTCTTCGCGCGGCGGTGGGAGCAGGGAGGTATTTTTTCACGTTTGACTTTCGTTGAGAATCTAAGATACGGGGAGAAAGAGTGGAAGACGGCATACATGTGCGTGCGATCAAACGGCCGATGCCTCTGCCCCCTATCGAACGTTGCATGTGGTGATTGATACCAATCGGGCACCCTGCCCGGGCGGCCGACGCAAATTTGCGTCCTTTAATTAAGGCACTTTTTTTGCGGAGATTTTAATTAAGGCACTAGCTAGCTTATTAGATGGATCAAAAATTTAGAGAATACTTCCGCGCCATAAAATTTACTTCATTACATTTGGAGGTTTCAATTGCTCCACATCATTCAATAGTATGTTATACAATAAATTTTTTTAGGCTGTACAAATGAAAGTATTGTGTTGTCATAGATATTAAGAAACAGTATAACTAAGCGAGCTACGGCTGCTCACAGCGTTTTGACGTTTGTGACCGTTTGATTATATCGATCGGCTGTCCTCGAGCCTTGCCTGGTGTTTCTAGGGCCACTGCTCCACAAACTTACCTAGGCCTGTTATGGTCGATCGGGCTGGAAGTAAAAGATGGGCCGGACCTGGCCTCACATCGTCCTTGCGAGCCTCTTTCTGGCCCTGCACACGTACGAGAGATTCCTCGGTCGGCTGGTCACCGGTCTACATATTATTGAACGATAAATTTATTTAACTTTACATCTAGCCTGACACAAGTACTCATGTACTTTTTCTGTTCCTAAATATAAGTCTTTTTAGAGATTTCAGTACGAACTGCATAAGGAACAAAATGAGTGAATCTACACTGTAAAGTATGTCTATATACATTTGTATGTAGTCTGTAGTGGAATCTTTAAAAAGACTTATATTTTGAAATGGATGGAGTAGTCATATTCCCCTCACATTTCACACGTCACGAGAGAGATCTATATATACTACACAACCAACTCTTGATGCTTTTTCTGGCCACCACCGGTAGAACCAAATACATACCTGTATTTTTTATTTTTTATATGATTTGCTAAAATTCAACAAAATTTGATCAAAATTTTGATTTCTTTGAACAATTGTCTTTAAAATAATCAAGAGTTTTCCAAGATTACTGTCTTTTTACGGAAATCTGTAATTCGGGAGTTTTACAAAAAGAATATGAATATGTGTTCTTTATGTATGTATATAGTCCAAATCCCCCAGATATTATTACGTTTCTCTCTAGATAGAAGGGTGTGGCAACTCACGTGAAGATGTTCTTTTTCTATGATGCATGTGAAAGATGAGTTCATTTTGGCCAGTTTTTGCACATATTACAACTTACTTTTGTACTGTCCCCATAATCTAAAATTAGATGGATGGTTATTTTGAAGATATAATTAAATAATATTGTGGGAGATAGAACAAAATTGTGATGGTTCCAAATAGTCCAATATCTAAATTTTCTCATATAGTTCTATCATTCTTTCATTAAAATGTCTTATTATTCTGTAAAAATGTCTCTAAGGTCGGCGAGCGCTGCAACGCGCGCCTTTATGGTCTAGTAAACTTATAAAGCCTACCGACCAAGAATCGCATACAGAGGATGCTGCTATAACCGGGTGCAGCAGAGCGCACCATTTCCTCTGGTACTACTTGTTGAACATCCAATGCTTTAGGTTGTGATTGCATATGTTTGCAACTATTTAAATGTATGATTTATTTTCTATTGATTTAGATATCCTTGTTAAAGGAAGGTGGTCGAACAAGGGACAAACATTTTGTCCCTCTTGGAAAGCTTTCACCTCACCCAGTGTCTGTGGATATTTCATGCCCTTCGTTTGACGATCCAAATTGTGAGTTGTCCTCAGGTTTCTCTATGTGATCAAGTTAGCGAGTGGCGGTGAGAAAGAAATCATTTTAATCATTTTATTATTTGCCTTCGCTGAACTCTTCTTTTTGTGCACATGTGCCTTTATTAAACTCTGGTGAAACATATATTATACTCCTTCGTCTCAAAATAAGTGTCTCGACTTATATTAAAGTTGAGACACTTATTTAAGTGTCTCGACTTATACTAAAGTTGAGACACTTATTTTAAGACACGGGAAGTATATGCTTGATCACTTACTCTTTAATTAACTTCTCATGATTATGCATCCGGCCCGAAGCATCATCCCCGGAGTACTACATGCGCCTCACGTGGCAATGCTTATATATGTAAAACTATGAGAATCTTAGCAGATTTCGTAAAAATACCCAAACATTAAAATGACCGTCATTTTGTGGTTTTGAGGGAGAAATATGTCCATTTCAGATCCCGCAAAATGGGCGGCAACGGGAAAAAAAATTATCCAGCCCTTCCTAAAACAACTCATGCCCAAGATATCCAGTTTTGGAGGTGATTTCTAGGGTGAACTGAAAAACCATGTGATGGTTGCCCGGAGGAAAATTTGAGCCCAACCGTCACCGTACTAGCGCTGGACTCACTGAAGTCCGGCAAAATTTCACAAAGGTGCTCCAATTCGGCCCAAATCCCCTCCAATTTTCGGCGACCAAGCCAAGTTCGACCGATTTCAGTTAATTGCGACTTTGGAGCTGGAGCTTAGGCGAGCGGGTGCCATTGACAGGCGGCTAGGCGGGCAGGGCCAATGCAGGGGAGGTCGGGAGCGATCTCGAAGGCGACCGGACGGGGCGTGGGGGCGAGCAGCTGGAAAGGTCTACGGGCGAGCGCGACCAGGGGCAAGGGGGTAGGGTCGCGAATGCATGTTGGGAGGCAGGCGGTCAGGGTCCCCGCCAGCGGGCCGCGTGTGAGCTGGGGAGCCAGTGTGGCTGACTACGCGAGGTATAGAAGAACCTGCAGACCTGTGGGCCTCATGTGTAGATCTCTTTTTACAGTATTTTTGAGGTACCTTTTCAATCCGGCGCCATATTAGAAAACCGTTTTATGGTGTACCCTAAGGTTACTGAACCTCAATTTAGTAGCAGGGTCAAAGATGTTATTCATATTCCTTTTGCAGAGGAAAGATGTTCATATTAACAATTAGAGTTAATTTCATTTCTCCTATAAATTTTGGGCCATGCTACGCGTCGGCTGGCGGATTTTTTAGAAAGATCCGCCGCCTCGGCAACTGTCATTTGTACAGCTATCCAGCATCCAACACGGTTCTCATTATTGCAACAAGGGCAGTGTTGCAGAAATACTTTGCAACAAAGGTTATGTTGCAGATTTTTTTCGACATAGTTGATGTTGCAGATTTTTTTTCATCACTGTGTTTTGCAACATGGGTATTGTTGCGGAAACCAAATTGCAACACAAACAATGTTGCAAAAATATTTGTTATTTTTTTCGTCTTCATTTTTTTCGCTTTTTTGTCTTTATTTTTTCGCAACATGGATGTTGTTTGCGGAAGACAGTTTTGCAACACACATGACGTTGCAGAAAAAGAGACGCGAAGGATACATGTACACGTGTCACATAGAAGAGGGCAGAAAGAGAGACATGAAGGATACACGTACACGTGTCACATAGAAGAGGTGGCGGATCCGTCCGGCGAAGGAAAGAGTTTCCCCTAAATTTTAGGTTTGGGATAGATTATATCACAACTTCTGTTTTCATCCCTTATAACTTTTTTACATTTTGACTAGTCGGTCCCACATTTCAGTGTGGGCTTGGACGCCATGTAAGACTGTACTAATGTCATCTCCATTCTCCAACTGTCCAACATATATATGTTTCATAAAACTGTATCTGGATCATCTCATCATGCCGTCGTATGTGTGGTGTATATTAAAGTCTCAAGCGACCTGTAGACTGGATTACTAAGTAACTCTAGGCTGTAGAAAAGTGAGAAAGAGTTGGTCGATCCATGATGATGATCCTTTGTCATTTAGAGTATCTACAGGCGGACGTCTTAAACCCGCTTCATACGTTCGGGCGGGCCGCCCGGTCACGATTTTTTATCCAGACGGACCCCTCAAATGACCCTCAAACGTTTGGGCTGACCGACACCTCCCATATCCAGCCTAAATATGGGGCGGATATGGAGCGCTCGGGTGCGTCCGGGCACGTCCGCCATGTCAGATCCGGCCCACGCTGGTCCATCCGACCCTACATAAATTTCTTCCTATCCGCTCGCCGGACCAAACCCTAGCCACTTCACTCCCCTCCCCTCCCCTCCATCACCCAGTCTCGTCTCCGGTTCCTTCCGGCCGTCTCCAGGACGACGGGCAACAAATCTGAGTCCTTCACCACCAGATCCGTCGACCCCGAACTCATCCAACGTGGCCCCAAGGAGGAGATGACTGTCTGGCTTGCGCTCCGCCGCACCCGGGAGGACCTCGGTGCATGGTTGTGCTCGGACTCCATCCGTCGGGAATCCATTGCATCCGCCCGAATGGCGCATGGATCCGGCGCTAGGCCAGCCGTAGCTGCCTCGCTGGAGGCTGTGCGGTCTGTGTGGCGCCCGGGCCTATCCGAAAGAGAATCCAGTACCTCTTGGTCCTAAATATCAGAATAGGACGCGCAACAACGGAACAACAAGAGCAAGACCGCCCTCGAGTCAGCAAGCCAACCGACCCAGGTGACCTACTGAACGCGTTGGCGCACGCGCAACCCATCCATTAGCGCGCCGATATTCGGGACGCACCATCGTCCCACGAGGCCATGGCACGACATGCCCACCGTGCAAGGCACCAGACGTGGGAGGCGGCGGTAGCCCTCGCAGCAGCGGACATCGGCGAGGCGAAGTCACATTCTCAGGCGCCCCTTATGGGGCATCAGTCCGGGCGACACAACCGCATCATGGTGGACGTCGATGGCTCGTACCCGGACGGATCCGTCATCGATCTGACGTCCACCTGCACCCAACGGGTTCCGGGCTCTGACGAGGAAGAGTAGGGCATGGGAGACAACGGCGCATTGAGTTCCGTGAGCCGGCTTGTGTCCCATCCCTTACTCTACCTTGACGGCGACCGAACCAATAATCTGAGGAGCGCGGCCGGCCGCCAGACATGGCCAGGGCGGAACCGGGAGAGCAGGGTGTGGCACTGGGCGAGCAGGGTGTGGCACTGGGCGAGCTTCGTTTAGATTAGGTTTCATGTTGCATGTAATAATATGGATTTGAATTTGAGATATCCGGATGTAGAATGCATTTTTTAAGACGTCCCCGGTCACTGTCCACGGGTGCGCCCGGGCACGTCTATGGGTGTTTGAGGTGTCGGATTTGTCAAGTCCGGATGTAGATGCTCTTAGTAAACTTTAATTCCAGTTGAGCAGAAATATCCTTCAGGTTAAAGCAAGACAAGAGTCCAAAAAGCCATATGCTTATTGTTAGTGAACAATAGGAAAAGCGAGAAAGATATGAAACATCTCTGCAAATAATTGGCTTATGATCATCATCTCGCACATTACCGCTAGTCTCGGTTTGCACAGACGATCATATGCTGCCTTGGACTCAATGATCGGGGAATAGAAATATCTAAAGCTGAAATAACGACTTCACATTTTACTCCCATAAAAGCTACATTTACATAGTATTTCCAGTGAGTAAACCGACCATTTTTGGAATAACGACTTGATCAATCTTGTAGAGAACCAAAAGAACAAAAAAAAATAATAGCAATTCCATTTTACACACGCATATGCTACACTAGGCGCACCTAGCCGCACCTAGCTAGCTAGTACTCCTACTAGCGCCTTGCCGCCTTGCCGCAAGCCGCCGCGGCTTCCTCCGCCGCCAGCCGCTCATGCACTATCCTGATATACGCCGCCGCGGCCGCGTCGATGCCGCCCCGCTGCGCAACGGCGCCGGCGGCCCCGTGCACGCTCGCCGTGGCCATCTTCTGCCTCTCCGTTCCGATCTTCTCCACCCTCTGGACGCAGACTTCTCCAACACGCGACATGTCGGATGATATATACTAGTGTGTTGAGTGTTTGGATTTGGTTTGGACTGAATGAATGAATGATCGTGGATGCACCGGAGGGGCAGGGTATTTATAGAGCAGCGCCCACCGCCTCCATGCGGTCGCGTGGTTTCCAAGGAAGAGTCGTCTCCGAACATACATGACTGCTGGATTGATGCGTTGACTCAATGGCCCTGGTGGAACGTTCAACACGCACGTAGTAGTACGTACGAGTGCAATATTGTTATACCTCACGGTGTTTCAGTTGGACTTGGTCAATGTTCTCCCTTTATGCCGTTTCATACATGTAGTCACTACTCTGTAGCTTGTCAATATAATGACATATTCACTAGTATCAAAAAGAATTTCGCCTTTGCTATTGCATAGATGGGTGAAATTTTTCGCCGCATAAATGATCCCGCGTGAGAGCATGGCAGGGTGGGGTGGCGGCGTACGGGCCGCGTGTGGCGGGGACCAAAAGTTCGAGGCGGTGCTAGTGGAGTCTTTGGATCAAGATCTTACGGTTGAGCAATTTGATTGAAAAATACAGGCGATTGTGTAATAGGCAGACTTTTTTTTTCCGAGTCACTAGTGCTAAAACTTGGACAGAAACTGTCGTCAATACTCAAGACTACTCCAACTCTATTATCTCACTACTACGTTCCAAATGATTGTATTAACTGGTAAATTAGTGGGAAAAGAAAGTAACGATTGATCACTCTGAATGAGCCAAGTGATACTTTTGGTTGTCTTCTGGGTAGTTATCCTCAAAAAAAAAAAGTAACGATGAGAATTGCCAAGAAGCGACGAGTGAAAAAACACCTATACGCACACGCTGATTTGGTTTGCTATATAGGTCAGGACGTGCAACTGCTTCATAAATCTCAAATGAGAATCAGATTCGGTTTTTGATGGCTACATATGATTGATCACTAAATAAAGGTAACAGACAAGACCTGCAGAGATTCGGTCGCGCATAAGAAGTCCGTTGTCCGTATGATCGTGTCTCCATCGGCCAAATTCCACGGACCAAATTAAGCACGCGGGTTTACTAGTACAAGTACATCTGTCTGAACTAGCTAATTGTTTGGCTAAGCCGGGATTATAATTTTCACATATAAACAAGGGTGCAACGTGTGAAAAGCAGGGACTAGCTAGTGTCACGGGGCTGCTAGAAAGTCCAAAAGTGTTTAGTTTGGTGAGTCAGTAAGTGAGGGTCAGAAAGAAGTGTTCCATCAGTTTGTTTTCAATACAACATCCATCAGTGAGTGAGGGTCAGAAAGAAGTGCTCCATCAGTGAGTGAGGGTCAGAAAGAAGTGTTCAATCAGTTGCCTTTGTTGAACTTTGCTGAAGCATATATTTTACGCTTGATTCCCCGCTCTCTAATTAACTTTGCATGATCAGGCGTCCGGGCAGGAAGTATCATCCTAATAAGGGTACTGCATGTGCTTCACGCGGTAAGAGTAAGAACAAGATCACTGGGAGGAGTGGAGTCACACACTAAATTGATGTACTCTCTCTGCACCAAAATATAGAACGTTTTTTTAGTTCAAAGTAGTATCAGCCAGTTCGTTCAAAAAGTCAAAAATCATTCAAGTACACATATGTTTCTATGGTTGAAACCCTAGCCACTGGAAGAAGAGGAGCTTCATTTTTTCGCTAGTTCCCCTGCTCTCCGGTAGCCACTTCGGGGGGGGGGGGGGGGGAGGGGTAGAGTCTGAAGCAAAATGGAGCTCTCCCGTTTGTTTGGATTCTAAACCGTCGGTTTATCCAAAACGATCCAGGCCGTCGGATCTCTAGATGGAGCGATATGGACCGTTGGATCTCAGACATCTCAGACGAAACGATATGGGCCGTCGGATCGAGGCTGGGCATGCCACCGCCTGTAAATCCCGTGCCCCACCAAGGGCATTCTTGTCTTTTCACACGCAGGCGTATAAAACGCATCAGGTCAAAACCTAGCCGCCACCTACCGCACACGCGCACCCCGCTCCTCCTCTCCTCTGCGCCGCTGCCGCCCGTCATCCTCCCCCGCATCACGCGCGCACGCGCCCCGCCCCATCCTCGCCTCGCTCCTCCTCTCCTCCGCGCTGCTGCCGCTCGTCCTCCTCTCCTCTGCGTCGTCGCCGTTGTCCATCGCCACCGCGCCCTCCTCCTCCTTCCACCTCCTAGCCCGCGTCCAATCTCTGCGGCCCTTTGCCCTCCCTGCGCCCGAAACCCTAGCCCCCGACCATGGTGCCCGAATCTGCAGGAGGTGCAGCAGAGAGGTCCCAGTGATCACGGCGACGCATTCGCGGCCGGTCCACCTCGGGCTGCTTCTCCACCACCACGCACCTGCCCCGCGTGCGCTCCTTCTCTCCCGGGAGTGGGCCGCAGCCATGGAGAGTGGCCAGAGGATCAAGGACGGCCAACCCCTGCCTCCTCTCCAGCATGCTTGTCTCTGCCATCTCTGCCGAAAAAGGAGACGGGAGCAATATGAGAAGACGAAGGAGAAGCCCTGCCATCTCTGCCCCGTCCACTGCGTTGAGCGCGGGGACCGTCTGGGCTCTGCTTATGCACCCCAAACTATTCACCTCCACGCCACTTCCAATCTCCCCATCCCTTTCTTGAAGGTATCTGTTGGGGAACGTAGCAATAATTCAAAATTTTCCTACGTGTCACCAAGATCAATCTAGGAGATACTAGCAACGAGAGGGAGGGAGTGCATCTTCATACCCTTGAAGATCTCTAAGCGGAAGCGTTCAAGAGAACGGGGTTGATGGAGTCGTACTCGTCGTGATCCAAATCACCGATGATCCTAGCGCCGAACGGACGGCACCTCCGCGTTCAACACACGTGCGGAACGGACACGTCTCCCGCGCCTTGATCTAGCAAGGAGGAGGGAGAGGTTGAGGAAGAGAGTCCAATAGCAGCACGACGGCATGGTGGTGATGGAGTGGCAGTTCTCCGGCAGGGCTTCGCCAAGCTCACGCGGAGGAGGAGAGGTATTGGAGGGCAGGGGCTGCGCCAGGTGCAAGGGTATGGCCGCCCTCCCACCCCTCCACTATTTATAGGTGGGGAGAGAGGGGGCTGGCCCCCCTAGATCCCATCTAGGGTTGGGGGCGGCGGCCAAGGGGGGGGAGGAGTGCCTCCCAAGTCTAGTGGAGGTCCTCCCCCTTAGGGTTTCACCTCTCCCATGCGCATGGGCCTTGGGGGGGCTGGTGCCCCTGGCCCATTGAGGCTAGGGAGCCCCCCTACAGCCCATGCTGCTGTGTTGGACGTGGTGGAACATTTTCCGGACCTCCGGACCCCTTCGGAACCTTCCGGAAGCTTCCCGGTACAATACCGGAAAAACCAAACTTTTCCTGGAACCCGAACAATAACTTTCCATATATAAAGCTTTACCTCCGGACCATTCCGGAACTCCTCGTGATGTCTTGGATCTCATTCGGGACTCCGAACAACATTCGGTAATCACATACAAGTCTTCCTAATAACCCTAGCATCATCGAACCTTAAGTGTGTAGACCCTACGGGTTCGGGAACCATGCAGACATGACCGAGACGTCTCTCTGGTCAATAACCAATAGCAGGATCTGGATACCCATGTTGGCTCCCACATATTCCACAATGATCTCATCGGATGAACCATGATGTCAAGGATTCAGTCAAACCCGTATACAATTCCCTTTGTCTATCGGTACGATACTTGCCCGAGATTCGATCGTCGGTATCCTGATACCTCGTTCAATCTCGTTACCGGCAAGTCTCTTTACTCGTTTCGTAACACATCATCCCGTGATCAAATCCTTGGTCACATTGTGCACATTATGATGATGTCCTACCGAGTGGGCCCAGAGATACCTCTCCGTTACACGGAGTGACAAATCCCAGTCTCGATTCGTGCCAACCCAACAGACACTTTCGGAGATTCCCGCAGTGCACCTTTATAGCCACCCAGTTACGTTGTGACGTTTGGTACACCCAAAGCATTCCTACGGTATCCGGGAGTTGCACAATCTCATGGTCTAAGGAAATGATACTTGACATTAGAAAAGCTTTAGCCTACGAACTACACGATCTTGTGCTAGGCTTAGGATTGGGTCTTGTCCATCACATCATTCTCCTAATGATGTGATCCCGTCATCAACGACATCCAATGTCCATGGTCAGGAAACCGTAACCATCTATCGATCAACGAGCTAGTCAACTAGAGGCTTACTAGGGACATGGTGTTGTCTATGTATCCACACATGTATCTGAGTTTCCTATCAATACAATTCTAGCATGGATAATAAACGATTATCATGAACAAGGAAATATAATAATAACTAATTTATTATTGCCTCTAGGGCATATTTCCAACAATCTCCCACTTGTACTAGAGTCAATAATCCAGTTCACATCGCTATGTGATTAACACTTAAGGTCACATCCCCATATGACTAACACCCAAAGAGTTTACTAGAGTCAATAATCTAGTTCACATTACCATGTGATTAACACTCAATGAGTTCTGGGTTTGATCATGTTATGCTTGTGAGAGATGTTATAGTCAACGGGTCTGAACCTTTCAGATCCGTGTGTGCTTTACAAATCTCTATGTCATCTTGTATATGCAGCTACCACGCTCTATTTGGAGCTATTCCAAATAACTGTTCTACTATACGAATCCGGTTTACTACTCAGAATCATCCAGATTAGTGTCAAAGATTGCATCGGCGTAACCCTTTATGACGAACTCTTTTACCACCTCCATAATCGAGAAAATTCCTTAGTCCACTAGTTACTAAGGATAACCTTGACCGTTGTCCTGTGATCCATTCCTAGATCACACTTGTACCCCTTGACTGACTCATGGCTTGGCCACTTCAGGTGCGGTACACAACACAGCATACTTTAGAGCCTACGTCTAAAGCATAGGGGACGACCTTCGTCCTTTCTCTCTATTCTGCCGTGGTCAGGTCTTGAGTTTTACTCAACACTCATACCTTATAACACAGCCAAGAACTCCTTCTTTGCCGATCTATTTTTGAACTCCTTCAAAATTCTCTCATGGTATGTGTTCGTTTGAAAGTACTATTAAGCGATTTTGATCTATCCTTATAGATCTTGATGCTCAATGTTCAAGTAGCTTAATCCAGGTTTTCCATTGAAAAACACTTTTCAAATAACCCTATATGCTTTCCAGAAACTCTACATCATTTCTGATCAACAATAGTCAACAACATATACTCATCAGAAATTCTATAGTGCTCCCACTCACTTCTTTGGAAATACAAGTTTCTCACAAACTTTGTATAAACCCAAAATCTTTGATCATCTCATCAAAGCGTACATTCCAACTCCGAGATGCTTACTCCAGTCCTTAGAAGGATTGCTGGAACTTCGCATACTTGTTAGCATCTTTCAGGATTGTCAAAAAACTTCTGGTTTTATCACATACAACGTTTCCTCAAGAAAAACGTCGAGGAAACAATGTTTTGACATCCTATCTGCAAGATTTCATAAATAATGCAGTAACTGCTAACATAATTCCAACAAACTCTTAGCATCGCTACGAGTGAGAAAGTCTCATCGTAGTCAACTCCTTTGAACTTGTCGGAAAACCTCTTAACGACAAGTCGAGCTTTCTTAATGGTGACATTTACCATCATTGTCCATCTTCCTTTTAAAATCCATCTGCACCCAACAGCCTTACGACCATCAAGTAGTTCTTCCAAAGTCTATACTTTGTTTTTATACATCGATCCTCTCTCGGATTTTATGGCCTCGAGCCATTCGTCAGAATCCGGGCCCACCATCGCTTCTCCATAGCTCGTAGGTTCATTGTTGTCTAGCAACATGACTTCCAAGACAGGATTACGTACCACTCTGAAGTAGTATGCATCCTTGTCAACCTATGAGGTTTGGTAGTGACTTGATCCGAAGTTTCATGATCACTATCATAAGCTTCCACTTCAATCGGTGTAGGTGCCACAGGAACAACTTCCTGTGCCCTGCTCCACACTAGTTGAAGTGACGGTTCAATAACCTCATCAAGTCTCCACCATCCTCCCACTCAATTCTTTCGAGAGAAACTTTTCCTCGAGAAAGGACCCGTTTCTAGAAACAATCACTTTTGTTTCCAGATCTGAAATAGGAGGTATACCCAACTGTTTTGGGTATTCTATGAAGATGCATTTATCCGCTTTGGGTTCGAGCTTATCAGCCTGAAACTTTTTCACATAAGCATCGCAGCCCCAAACTTTTAAGAAACGACAGCTTAGGGTTTTTCTAAACCATAGTTCATACGGTGTCGTCTCAACGGAATTGTGTGGTGCCCTATTTATAGTGAGTGCGGTTGTCTCTAATACCTAACCCATAAACGATAGTGGTAATTCGATAAGAGACATCATGGTATGCACCATATCCAATAGGGTGCAGTTGTGATGTTCGAACACACCATCACACTATGGTGGTCCAGGCAGTATTAGTCGTGAAACAATTTCCATAATGTCTTAATTGTGTGCCAAACTCGTAACTCAGATATTCATCTCTATGATCATATCATAGACATTTTATCCTCTTGTCACGACGATCTTCAACTTCACTATGAAATTACTTAAACCTTTCAATAATTCAGACTTGTGTTTCATCAAGTAAATATACTCAGCATCTACTCGAATCATCTATGAAGTAAGAACATAATGATATCCACTGCATGCCTCAGCACTCATTGGACTGCACACATCAAAATGTATTACTTCCAACAAGTTGCTTTCTTGTTCCATCTTACTGAAAACGAGGCCTTTCAGTCATCTTGCCCATGTGGTATGATTTGCATGTCTCAAGTGATTCAAAATCAAGTGAGTCCAAACGATCCATCTGCATGGAGTTTCTTCATGCATATCTACCAATAGACACGGTCCGCATGTCTCAATCTTTTCAAAACGAGTGAGACCAAAGATCCATCAACATGGAGCTTCTTCATGCGTTTTATATCAACATGACTCAAATGGCAGTGCCACAAGTACGTGGTACTATTATTACTATCTTATATCTTTTGGCATGAACATGTGTATCACTACGATCGAGATTCAATAAACCATTCATTTTAGGTGCAAGACCATCGAAGGTATTATTCAAATAAACAGAGTAACCATTATTCTCCTTAAATGAATAACCGTGTGGCGATAAACATAATCCAATCATGTCTATGCTCAACGCAAACACCAAATAACAATTATTTCGGTTTAACACCAATCTCGACGGTAGAGGGTGCGTGCGATGTTTGATCACATCAACCTCGGAAACACTTCCAACACATATCGTCATCTCACCTTTAGCTAGTCTCCGCAGCCTTTTATTTCGAGTTACTAACGCTTAGCAACCGAACCGGTATTTATTACCCTGGTGCTACTAGGAGTACTAGTAAAGTACACAATAATATGACGTATATCCAAAATACTTTTGTCGACCTTGCCAGCCTTCTCATCTACCAAGTATCTAGGGTAGTTCTGCTTCAGTGACCGTTCCCCTCATTATAGAAGCACTTAGTGTCGGGTTTGGTTCAACCTTGGGTTTCTTCACTAGAGCAGCAACTGATTTGCCGTCTCATGAAGTATCCCTTCTTTCTCTTGCCCTTCTTGAAACTAGTGTTTTAACCATCAACAATTGATGCTCCTACTTGATTTCTACTTTCGCGGTGTCAAACATCGCGAGTTGCTCAAGGACCATCATGTCTATCCCTGATATGTTGTAGTTCATCACGAAGCTCCAATAGTTTGGTGGCAGTCACTATGGAGAACCATCACTTTCTCATCTGGAAGATTAACTCCCACTCGATTCAAGCAATTGCGGTACTCAGACAATCTGAGCACATACTCAACGATTGAGTTTTTCTCCCTTAGTTTGCAGGCTTAAGAAACTTGTCAGAGGTCTCATACCTCTTGACGTGGGCACTAGTCTGAAATTTCAATTTCAGTCCTTGGAACATCTCATATGTTCTGCGATGTTTCAAAAACGTCTTTGGTGCCCACAATTCTAAACCGTTAGCATTACGCACCGAACTATCATGTAGTCATCAAAACGTGTATGTCAGATGTTTCCCAACATCTACAGACGACGCTCGAGGTTCAACGCACTGAGCGGTGCATTAAGGACATAGCCCTTCTATGCAGCAATGAGGACAATCCTCAGTTCACGGACCCAGTCCGCATAATTGCTACTATCAACTCTCAACTAAATTTTCTCTAGGAACATATCTAAAACAGTAGAACCAAAGCGTGAGCTACGACATAATTTGCAAAGACCTTTTGACTATGTTCATGATAATTAAGTTCATCTAATCAAATTATTCAATGAACTCCCACTTAGATAGACATCCCTCTAGTCATCTAAGTGATACATGATCCGAGTCAACTAGGCCGTGTCCGATCATCACGTGAGACGGACTAGTCATCATCGGTGGACATCTTCATGTTGATCGTATCCACTATACGGCTCATGTTCGATCTTTCGGTCTTCCGTGTTCCGAGGCCATGTCTGTACATGCTAGACTCGTCAAGTTAACCTAAGTGTATTGCGTGTGTAAGTCTGGCTTACACCCGTTGTATGCGAACGTTAGAACCTATCACACCCGATCATCACGTGGTGCTTCGGAACAATGGATCTTAGCAACGGTGCACAGTTAGGGGGAACACAATTCTTGATATTTTAATGAGGGATCATCTTATTTATGCTACCGTCGTTCTAAGCAAATAAGATGTAACCATGACAAACATCACATGCAAATCATAAAGTGACATGATATGGCCAATATCATCTTGCGCCTTTGATCTCCATCTTCGAGGCGCGGCATGAACACCATCGTCACCGGCATGACACCATGATCTCCATCATCATGATCTCCATCATCGTGTCTTCATGAAGTTGCCTCGCCAACTATTACTTCTACTACTATGGCTAACGGTTAGCAATAAAGTAAAGTAATTACATGGCATTTTCATTGACACGCAGGTCATAAATAAATTAAGACAACTCCTATGGCTCCTGTCGGTTGTCATACTCATCGACATGCAAGTCATGATTCCTATTACAAGAACATGATCAATCTCATACATCACATATATCATTCATCACATCCTTTTGGCCATATCACATCACATAGCATACCCTGCAAAAACAAGTTAGACGTCCTCTAATTGTTGTTGCATGTTTTACGTGGCTGCTATGGGTTTCTAGTAAGAACGTTTCTTACCTACGCAAAACCACAACGGTGATATGCCAATTGCTATTTAACCTTCATAAGGACCATTTTCATCTAATCCGATCCAACTACAGTGGGAGAGACAGACACCCGCTAGCCACCTTATGCAACTAGTGCATGTCAGTCGGTGGAACCTGTCTCACGTAAGAGTACGTGTAAGGTCGGTCCGGGCCGCTTCATCCCACAATGCCGCCGAATCAAGATAATATTAGTAACGGCAAGCAAATTGAACAAATCATCAGCCACAACTACTTTGTGTTCTACTCGTGCATAGAATCTACGCATAGACCTAGCTCATGATGCCACTGTTGGGGAACGTAGCAATAATTCAAAATTTTCCTACGTGTCACCAAGATCAATCTAGGAGATACTAGCAACGAGAAAGAGGGAGTGCATCTTCATACCCTTGAAGATCTCTAAGCGGAAGCGTTCAAGAGAACGGGGTTGATGGAGTCGTACTCGTCGTGATCCAAATCACCGATGATCCTAGCGCCGAACGGACGGCACCTCCGCGTTCAACACATGTACGGAACGGAGACGTCTCCCGCGCCTTGATCCAGCAAGGAGGAGGGAGAGGTTGAGGAAGAGAGTCCAACAGCAGCACGACGGCATGGTGGTGATGGAGTGGCAGTTCTCCGGCAGGGCTTCGCCAAGCTCACGCGGAGGAGGAGAGGTATTGGAGGGCAGGGGCTGTGCCAGGTGCAAGGGTATGGCTGCCCTCCCACCCCTCCACTATTTATAGGTGGGGAGAGAGGGGGTCGGCCCCCCTAGATCCCATCTAGGGTTGGGGGCGGCGGCCAAGGGGGGGAGGAGTGCCTCCCAAGTCAAGTGGAGGTCCTCCCCCTTAGGGTTTCCCCTCTCCCATGCGCATGGGCCTTGGGGGGGCTGGTGCCCCTGGCCCATTAAGGCTAGGGAGCCCCCCTACAGCCCATGCTGCTGTATTGGACATGGTGGAACATTTTCTGGACCCCCAGACCCCTCTGGAATCCTCCGGAACCTTCCGGAAGCTTCCCGGTACAATACCGAAAAAACCAAACTTTTCCTAGAACCCAAACAATAACTTTCCATATATAAATCTTTACCTCCGGACCATTCCGGAACTCCTCGTGACGTCCGGGATCTCATCCGGGACTCCGAACAACATTCGATAATCACATACAAGTCTTCCTAATAACCCTAGCGCCATCGAACCTTAAGTGTGTAGACCCTATGGGTTCGGGAACCATGCAGACATGACCGAGACATCTCTCTGGTCAATAACCAACAGCGGGATCTGGATATCCATGTTGGCTCCCACATGTTCCACAATGATCTCATCAGATGAACCACGATGTCAAGGATTCAGTCAATCCCGTATACAATTTCCTTTGTCTATCGGTACGATACTTGCCCGAGATTCGATCGTCGGTATCCCGATACCTCGTTCAATCTCGTTACCGGCAAGTCTCTTTACTCGTTCCATAACACATCATCCCGTGATCAACTCGTTGGTCACATTGTGCACATTATGATGATGTCCTACCGAGTGGGCCCAGAGATACCTCTCCGTTACACGGAGTGACAAATCCCAGTCTCGATTCGTGCCAACCCAACAGACACTTTCGGAGATACCCGCAGTGCACCTTTATAGCCACCCAGTTACGTTGTGACGTTTGGTACACCCAAAGCATTCCTACGGTATCCGGGAGTTGCACAATCTCATGGTCTAAGGAAATGATACTTGACATTAGAAGAGCTTTAGCATACGAACTACACGATCTTGTGCTAGGCTTAGGATTGGGTCTTGTCCATCACATCATTCTCCTAATGATGTGATCCTGTCATCAACGACATCCAATGTCCATGGTCAGGAAACCGTAACCATTTATCGATCAACGAGCTAGTCAACTAGAGGCTTACTAGGGACATGGTGTTGTCTATGTATCCACACATGTATCTGAGTTTCCTATCAATACAATTCTAGCATGGATAATAAAAGATTATCATGAACAAGGAAATATAATAATAACTAATTTATTATTGCCTCTAGGGCATATTTCCAACAGTATCCACACTCTCTCTTCCTCCTGATTAACCTGCCCCCCATTCATGCCCTCCTCTTCTGTGATTTAATCACAAGAATTTCTTATCTTTGTTTGTGCAGGTCCTTTTTGTGTATGCCTACAAGTTGTTCGATAAAAATCCAAGCAGGTTGTAGGAGAAGGTTAATTCCATTTTATGCCCTTTTGTGTACTCAACGGTTCTTTTTTTTCTAACATTTAGCATGCAGTCAACATAACTTACATGTACAATGTATTACCTGGTCATGAAACTTGCCTACTCAAGATATGAGTAAATTGAGTAAATTCCCCAGAAAATATAGTTATGCTTGATTTAATATGGTTTGCTGTCACGCACAAGTGCACATTTAGTGAACTGCAAGCTTAAATCATGACAATGTTCTATGCTGAGCAAATCCACCCTTTGCAGGTATGCTTAGTAACGTCAAAGAGATGCCGCCAATTACAAATTATGATATTCATCATTACACATTAGCACCACCATGGATAGCCAAGATCCTTCCCAGCCATGATAATCAGGTATCTTAAAAGGTGCAACACATTTGATTTTGGGTTGATTCTGGTTCTTGTATTGAAGGCTTGATGTCTGTGAGTATTTACTTAAGAGGAAACTTGCATATGATGGAGAAGGCATTCATGGTAGAGGGAAAGGTTATTGTTGATCCTTTTTGTAAGATTTCCCCACTTCGCTTTTTTAACTGTGCATGATTCCTTATGGAGATTCACAAAAGGTGGCTACCTCAGTAAATGAATATACTTTTGGAAGATTCACAAAAGATTAGGGTTTATATGCATGTTGTTATCCATGACCTGTGATGGTTTAGATTGGAGCCTAACTGAATTAGTTGAATGTAGACTTTCTGATATGGATAAGCATATACAAATAAGGATCAACATTTGATTGGGTGTTACAGAAAAAAAATGGTTCCAAGAAATTTGTGAAGATGTGATGAAAGCTACAGATTTAGAGAATGAGTTTGCACTATTGATTCTAATAAATGGTATGAAAGATTTAGAAAAACAACCTACACTATTACTCCCTCCGTGCCATAATTATATAAGAGGTTACTACACCCAATATATGAGTACACTAGATGTAATAACATTCTATATTATGGGACAAAGGGAGTGCCTTATAGGAAACTGTATGGTGAACACCCAGTTTATTACATGGTTTATGTATGTGCTTTATCCTTATTGTAGTTTTAGTCATAGGTCACACATGCACTATTTCTAATAAAGGGCCATGTTTCTGTATGGTGTTTATTGCTATGATGTTTACTATCGGTGGTACCTTAGATTGTTGACTATATTTGTTTTGTACTCTGTTCTTCCAGAGTGAACTTTGCTGTCATTTTCGTCTATCCATCCAGAGGAAGTAGATGATTGATAGAGATTCGGAGGAAGCAATTAATAAATGAAGATCTCGAGGCTCCTATTTCTTCAGGTACTTCCTTTACTTGCAGTTTCCTTTTAATTACGAGCTACCTCTGCCAATATAGTCATTTATTTATTTCATTGCCAGTCTCTGTTGACTGAAATGTAACCATGCATGGGTAGCTTAAATGGCAGCAGTTCTTAATTAGTTAGAAAAAGACAACCAGATTAATCTTGCTTCAGATTATGTTTGTGCTGCTATTGCCCATCATCGGTTGTGTTGTTACTGCTGTTTAAACATACCTGGAACGGGTAACAAGCGGCAAGCCGCTCTTCAACATTGTCGATAACAGCCAGAGAGCGTCTGAATATGAGCGTTGTCGATAACAAGATAGCTAACTATCTATAGTAAAATTCAGCTCCACGTGTTTAGTTGGTACATTGCTTCTAAAATTTATGCACCCTGAAACTTGATTTGCATACTCAGAATATAGTCAGAAATGACAAGGAATTTAGCTTCAGAATTGACAAGGAATGCTCTTTTCTCTCTCTTTAGATTCATTGCTAGCCCCACAAAGGAAGAGGATGCCAGGACGAGGACTGTAATCAATCCCCGCCTTACTTTCCCAAAGACAGTGTGAATGACTCCGAGGCTAGGTGAGCAGCAGCCAGACCAGTACTTCCCCACCTGCGTTGCTTTCCCTGTTATTACTGAGTTTGTGTCGTTGTTGTGCTCCTTCTCTCCCTTCTCCCAGGTGCTGAACGTACCCATCTTGCTGATCTAATGTGTATCTATCAATTTGATGCAGCGTTGTTGTCTTATTTTCATGACGGCGTGGTGTCTCGACGCGTGATGGATTCACTCACACGGAGGAAGCTTTTCTCCGCTACTCCGGCGACAAGCGCACAAGCTTTTGGGTCCATGGCGCCACCGGTAAACAAGGTATGTCCTGTTCCGTTGATTGATCAGTTCATCTTGCTTTTAAAATTCTTACACTATGATTTGCTCAAATTCTATCAAGACAACGGTGGAAATTGAATTTATTTATTTGAAATGCATGCCATTTCTTCCTGATCATTAGTTCATGTATCTTGATGATGTAAACCTGGTGTCGTTTAATCTTTTTCCATAAACCAGTCATTTGGGAGTTTATTGCAAGCTATACCATCTTGATGCGGAATTGCAGATTGTGTTCTTGCTATAATTTCTTACGACTGGTGCTGCCTAATGTGTTTTGCAGGTACAGATCTTGGTGATCATGAGTATTAGTAGCTATATATATATCCATGTTCTTTGTTCTCATATTAGTTCACAGATAGGTTCTCGACATGGGTAATTACTCTCTAAAACAACAATTTAGTGGTGTGCTAAGCCACTATTTCTATATAATGATTATCAAGAAAATTTGCTCTAGCACGTATGCTTTGCAGCCAAGTCTGGCGAACAAAGTAATTAAGATGAAGCATTTTCCTGATTTTCTTAACCTGGAGCTTTTACCATCTCTTCATCGCATCAACTTTTACAGTAGCATCCAGTCAAATCTTTGTTTCTATGTATTTTTAACTCTATTAAAAACTAAAAAAATTGAAGCACCGGCAAGCCTTTTGTTAAATCTTATATTATCCACAGTAGGATATCTAAATTCAGTTATGCTTTAATCTTAAAATCTTGAGAAGGCAATTTATTTACCTTGGTTTGTTATCTTGTGTTATGCGCTACTAAATGATATGATCCTATCTAAGATGAGAATATGCATAGGAATGGGCAATTTATTGTCAAAGAAAGTCATGTAGTACCTTGCTGTGATTATTAGCCTATTGTGATACTCAATACCTAACAATGAAAATGTTTTATGACTGAAAGTTTGACGTGATCTCAAGTATGATTTGCTAATGTTGGTTACAGGATCTCCAGCCTGACAACAGAAGAAAGGGATGTTGCCCCGTTATCGTCGTCATCCTCATGGTTAGTTACATGATCTCAAGTCTCTCTCTCCAATTTGCTAATGGTAGTCCTATGTATGACTTGGTAGACGAGATGTGGGTTCCAATAGCCTCTCAAGATTATAAGTAGATTTCATATATTTGAACAATGGACTGGGATTATGTTTCATATACGCATATGCGTTTATTGTATCATTTAGTTCCGCTGCCACAATGCCAAAGTTTTACTACTCCCTCCGGTCTGAATTAATTGACGTGATCTGCCGATAATGGTTTGAAGTGTCAGGCTCGCTGATATATGTTATTTCATAATATGCATAGGGTTTTTCTCTATCCACTTAGACGGATTATCACCCTTTTCATGGAAGGATATATAAGTTTAGATCTGAATATATTGTTAAGGCATTCTCAGTATCGAATATATGATGGTACAAATTCCAGAGTCATCATTATAAACAACAAGGGTTTATGCCTTTCCAAATTAATTATGTAAGTTATCTTTGAGCCTTCTCCTGTTCACAAACTTTAAATAGTCTTGCCGGTATGTAGGGTTATAATACATGTTTATACATTTTATTCGTTTTAGTGCATTAAGATTGTGATCTCCTTACTATCATACTGTTTGCTTAAAACAAAGACCGGCAAACCTGCTCCCACTGTATGCACTCCCGTGTCGTTTACTCTTCATTGGAAATCTATGGGCAAGTGTAGAAAAATGAGAATCTGGTTCTTAAACTAAAATTTGGATAAACATGGAAAGTGGAAGTTTTATTGCTGATTTTTCATATAGTTTCAGCCACGACAAACTGTGGGGGTCCTAATATTTTCCTTTCATTTAATTTGGCTTATAAAGATCTCCAATGGACAATGATGATAGTCGTTTAATTGTACTGCTTGCCCTGATTATGATTGCTGCATTGCATATGGTTGCTTCCCATATATTACTTTTGTCTGACTGTAAGTTCAGAAATTGTTGCTTTGTAATGATAATACTCTTATTGATCCCAACCTTATTGCTTTGGATGCTGAAATATTTGACTGCAAGTTCAGACATTTGCCCGTCAGGAGGTAATTTGAGGCTAAAAGTAATAAGAATAAAGAACATATGAAACCAGTGGATATTGCTGACAAAATCTTATTATGGTTTCAGTGTGAGAGCAAGTTGCATGCTGTATGAACTAAGGGCAAATTTGTGTTGTTTCCCTGGATATTGCAGGAATGGGTGAACCAAGGGAAATAACGCCGGTGTTCTAAGATATTTTGAGATTAGCCTTGATAGTTGGATGCCCTGTACCCGTGAGACGGTCGCTCATGTAAACTCCAAGGTAGTTACGGCAGATTGAAGAATTCATGTCTCTGAAGCATGGTATTTGAGTTAATTTCAAGCCCCTTCTCCCGTTGTAACTGGTGGTTTGCCATCCCAGATAAACCCATGTTGTCTAATCATCGTGCAGTGGCAACAACTAATTAAATCAGCCTATTGTCCCCTGCATAAAATAGTCTTTCTTAAATAGTTAGCCCGGGTTAATAATTTTTGGTGCAACTATACTGTACCGTCTCTATACTTTGTTTGCTTCCTTAGTTGTTATCTTTTGACATCTAACCTGCTTTATGGCTGCTAATCATGGTCCTGCTTATGTACATATTTGTGTAGGTTCAGTTTTTGTCAACATCGGCTTCTTTGATAACTTAGTCTTCAAAATTCGAGAAGTGTGGGTGTGTGACCATACTGGTCCTCCTATGCAAAATGGATTTACCATTGTAAGTGATAATGTTTGTTCCACTCCGGTTTTTGATGATCTGAAGCATTCACTAATTTTGCATCTAGCCTCGACCTCTCTATATTGATAAAGTATAAAACCACTCTGGAATTAAGATCTGTTCGACATCATCCAGTCATTCTTTGGTGGTGGTGGTAGCCCCTTCGGAGGTAAACTGTATCCGAACCAACTGAATGACTGCCTGCCGTTGTGGTATTCCTTCACATGTGATTTTGTCCATTGAAATACTATCAGAAGTACCTTCATTTGCAAGTTGTTTAGATAGATTTTTCTGCCAGGAAAGAAAACTTCTTATTTCGCTTTCGTCTCAGCATTGTGGTGTCTAATACACACACACACACACACACCTTTGCCTGAACTCTGATGCGGCAGTATGAACTTTTTCTTCATGCTAAGTAGGTGGGTGAGGGTTAGGTTCGGCAAGACTGTTGTGTGTTGCTGCTTGTGCAGGTGGTGTTTTTAAGTTTGTAAGGGCTGTTGCCTGGATTTGGCTCGTCGTTTCTGTCTGCTTCATAAATAAAATGGAGCGGGGGGTAACCCCTTTCTTTTAAAAAATAAAATCCTTTGCCCTGTTCGCTGCTCTTTGGCCTGTAAAGCCGCTATTTAAATAATGTATGTAGGAACTTCACAAAAGGACATTAAGTTGCATATTATTCACTATTCTATCATATGTGAATTCGAAGAATAATATGTATTTTCCCCTACCACCTCATGCCAATGCCCATTTTACATTCAGTACAGATCACATTCATTGAATTTCCTCTCTTTTGCTCATTTCAGTGTCCATTTTTCTAATATGTAATTTGGTGGTGTTCTATTTAGAGTGTCAGTTACTGGCCTGTCTTGCAGTTTCTGCATCCTTGTTGCTTCTATTTTAATACCGGTGCAAGGTGGCATCTATATCGGGTTGTCCGCAATCTGAACTTCTTTTACAGTGGCACTCTTTTACTTTGCAAGCGAAATGCTTGAGAAATATAAATCTTGAAAATCTACTGGTAAAGAAGGTGCCGATCATCCTGTTATGGAATTGCTTTATAAGACCAATAATATTTCGTGATTTGTTTCTCTCTAATAGTGTGTCGTGCCCAAGTCTATTCATATTGCCCTAAGAGGCTTTCTTTTCTTCATTTTCTATAGGGATGTAGCGAGAATGGATAGTAAGAATGATGCATTTCCAGTTTTTTATCTTTGGTGTCTATTTTGTTGTTTTTAGATGTTTAAGATAGTGGGATCAGGCATGCCTTTTACAGTTTTTCAGTTAACAAATTTTGTTCAGCTCAATCAGTTTTTGATTACTGTGATGTTAGTGTTCTTTCTTAGCACCTTCACTTTATTTTTCAATTAAGTTCATTGTTCTGTACTTACTGCTATACTTTGTTCAAAAATCCATTGTTCATTGTTGTTTATTAAATTAGCCATGTCCATTTGTTATTCCTAGGATTTCCTTAAATAACTATAATAGATGGAACATGAGAACATGTCCATCTCACAGAGAATTAATCTTGCTTCCTTACAGAGCCTCTGAACATGATGATCATGTGGACTAAGCTTGCATGTGGGTGCGCCAAGGAGCATGTCCAACCTATGAAGGGATAACAACTAATTGGTCAGACTTTGTGAAGACATCATGGATTGGAGAACGTCAGATATGTGTCCTTGTGTTCAAGGCTAAAAGGGGCAAACTGTTGCTTGCTATCTACCTGCTTTGACAAGGTTGGTTACTACTCCCTCCGTTCCTAAATACTTGTCTTTCTAGGCATTTCAACAAGTGACTACATACGGAGCAAAATGAGTGAATCTACACTCTAAAATATGTCTACATACATCCGTATGTAGTAGTCATTTGAAATGTCTAGAAAGACAAGTATTTAGGAACGGAGGGAGTAGGTCGTCATCATACATGCAAATGTTCCCTTTGACAAGGTTGGTTACTAGGTTCTTTGTGAGTGTTTGGTTGGACTTATGTCGCACCGCTGATCTGGCTCGCTTTGGTTATCTAACAAACCAACTATTGTATCTACTTGGTGCCAATTCATCGGCTTGGCTTACTTTTGGAACATAGTGCATATTTCCCCATTTGTTGTGAACTTCCAGATCTAATGTGCCATGCTTTTGGTATATTTGATCGCCTTATCCTGCCACAGTGCCTGGATAACTCTTCTGTACTGGACAAACTTGTACCAAGGACTGATCCATTTTGAGCAATCACTCTAAATTTCCTTCGCAATGGTTAATACGTTGTTTATGCGCTTGGAAAATAAGTCAGTTCCTTTGTTAAGACAAGACTAAGTGGGGTGCGTTAGGCCGTGCATCCTATCTTTTTGGGTCAGTTCATAGATAATGATTTGGTGTATGGCACGGTACCGAACCAACATCATGCTTTTTTGTATTTGCAATGCTCCAATGATTGTATTATCATATTGGGTATGACTGTAGCCGGTAGCGGTGCTACCGGGTGCGGCAAGCCGCACTTCCTATCTAGTGGAATAGAGATGAAGCGCAACCGAAGGTTCTTTTCCCATGTTAGTTTTGTGTGTCTATGCTGGTAGTGCATCGACGGTATTTGCAATGTCACACAGAATGAAAGCCTCACTACTCTACCCCTATCCTGGTGTGCTCATCATAGCCCACATAACACACATCAGGGTGTCTGTGGTGTTTTCCTCCCACGGATCGTCGGGTCTATATGTGGTGTTTTATCATCCGACGGTTCGGCCTGTCAAGGTGGTGGTGATGGAATGTTTGCGTTCAAGTTTGTTCTGAGTGGTTCTCATGTTTCACATTTTTTTTGTTCTCGATAATAAAACAATGAAGCAGCTCTTTGACAACCTAACTTGGAAGGGGTGTCTCTCAGCCTTATAGTTCTTAGTGAATCTATGGATCTTATGTTCTCGCCCATGACAGTGAGGGCTTTCAATACCTATGATTGTTAGTCCATCTTGTGCCTGTTTTGTATTATGTACTTTCTTTTACCGGAGGTTGAAGGAAAGTAAAATGCAAAAGATGGAGCCAGAGACAACAACTTCAATAGACTTTGATGTAACGTCCGATTGTATAAGGGATCGTTTTTATGTGTCTATGGTTCAGTTTCTTTGATCCGTCATACTTTATTTATTTAATGAATAAAGTTGGATCGTTCTAAAAAGAATCGAATTCATGCATAAGCTAGTTTATTCATAAGATCGAATTAATGAGGAAAAAAGGGCAATATGTTTCATCATAAAGATGTTATTTATATCAATTTACTTTTGCGGAGTAGCAACCGTTATGCTCACTGCACCACAAGTTAGGAGTGGGATCATCTCCGTTCTCCAACGTATGCAGTTATGAAACTATATCTGGATCATCCTATCGTGCCAAAGTACCTATGTAGTGTATATTGAGGTGACATGTACTCCCTCTTTTTCGGTTTATAGGGCTCCCCCCCCTCACCCCCGCTGACCATGACTCGGGAGTGGGGGACGATGCTGGCCGCCCCAAGTGGCGGGCGGACGACCGCCGCGACCCACCCCGCTCCTCCCCTGATGGCCTCCGGCGCGAGGCTGACCTGCGGCAGCAGCTAGCCCCCCCGGCCGGCCAAGCGGTCCCCGGCGCGTGACTCCCGCCGCTCCTCCCCCCGCCCCTCTCGCCGCTCCCCGACTCGCGACGACCGCCGTTCGCGCTACCCAGCTCGCCGCGCGTCTCCTCGGCTGATTCTCGGGACCGCGGTAGGTCGCCGGCCGGGGAGCCTAGGCCGTCCGCGCAGTGGAGGTCCCCCTCGCCTGCCCGTCGTCGGGACCGGTCCCTCTCCCCTCCCCGTCCGCTGCCCGTCTCCAACACCAATAGCGCCCCGGCCACCCGTCGCTACCAACCTCCTCACTCCCAAGCTGCGTTTCCGCCGTCTAACGGTGGTAATGGGAACCGGGGGCGCCAGGGCACCAAGAAGAAGAAGAAGGGCCCCCCGCGCCCCCCGGCCTCTGCCTCCACCGCCGCGGCGGCTCCCCCTCCGGGCACCAACGCCTCTTCCGACGGTCCGCCGTGCTTCAATTGCGGCTTGACCAGCCACTTCCAGGTGGCCTTCCCCAACCCTTCGATGTGCTACCTGTGCAAGGATGACAGGCACCCCGCGATTCTCTGTCCGGACCGCCCGGTGTCGGAGGAGATCATGATGTACGGCCACGACATCGAGGACATGGCCTTCTTCCACATCGAGGTCCCGGAGATCCCCCCCTCCCTCCCCTCGCCGCTGGCGATTGTGTCGGTCGTGGGCGAGGCTGTCGCCACCCCGGAGCTGATCGAGGCGGAGCTCAACCACTTGTGCAGGTGCAAGTGGGATTGGCAGGTGACCCCCACCGCCTCCACCGCCTTCTCGGTGATCTTCCCCGACACTATGAGTATGGGATTCTGTACCCGCAACAATAACATCACCTTGGCCCTCAACGGCATTGTGGTGAACATCTCAGAGCCAAGGTGGGATCCCAAGGCCGTGGTTGTTTTGGACACTGCTTGGCTCCTCATCGCCGGCCTGCCAGATGTGGCCCGGTCTGAGCGGGTCATTCGCAGTATGTCCAAGATCCTAGGCAAGGTGGTGGTGGTCGACGAGCTCTCCCTACGCAAGGAGGAGGAGGTCCGGGTCAAGGTGAAGTGCCTGGACTCCTCCAAGCTCCACGCCACGATTTGTGTCTTCTTCAACGACGACGGCTACGACCTCAAGATCTGCCCCGAGCCTCCGAACCACGTCGGCCGCCCCCGCTTCTCTGATGACAGTCACCTGGGGGATGGCCCAGCTGATGCCGACGACTCCCACCGCGGATGCTCGCGTCACTCCCGCCTCGACGACCCTGAGGATGACGAGGACGGCTCGGAGCACTCCCGCTCCCCCTCCTGTGAGCCCACCAACCCACCCTCGGGTCGTGGCGGCTCCGGGGCGGGGCGCACTCGAGTGTTGGCCGCTGACCTCGCGGTGGCCCTCCGCCTGGCCACCCCACCGGTCGTACCCTCTCAGTCTCCGTCGGAGTCGACCAGTGACATCTCCAGTCGGGTCCGGACCCCCCGCCCCCCTGGTTCGACCTACCCGGTTACCACGGGTGGCAGTGGGTGTGATGCCTCCGACGCGCCTTCACCGACACTCCCGTCCGCGGGGACCGCGGCCGGTGACACCCTGGAGCTCGTCGGCCCGCTCCCCTCGCCGGTGACCTCCGACGTCCGCCTCGCCTCTCCTGCCTTCCCGACCGCACCGGTGGCCGTGGTCGTGACCACTCCGGCCTCTGCTCACCCTCCTTCGACGGTGGCGTACGCCAGGCGGCCCTGATCCACCTCGACGCCGGTGACGGCCTCCCGCCGCAGTGCCCGCCTCGATGCGACCCGGCCGGCAGACTCCCCGGCTCCGTCCATCGTCGAGCGGGCTGAGCTCCGGGCGGCAGTCCGTAACCTCGAGCCAGGTGCGGATCCCGTCCTTCCCAGTTCTTCCAGATGTTCCTTTTCCGTGCTTGAGGCCGCTCCTCTTGACCACCTCACCAAGGTGGCCACTGACTCGGCCATAGTCTTCAGGGGGGAAGTTGGTCCCCCCTGAGAGCAGATCACGGCCATTAGGGCCCATGAGATTCTCGATGGCAAGCTGGCTGAGACCCGAGCTCGCTTGCTTCGCCCCCTCGAGGGATCGACCGCCACCCCCGCGGTTCGGGCCCCTCGGGTGGCCGATGGGATGATCCATGGACGCACACGTTCGCGCATGCTGCTCTCCGCGCTCAAAGCGCTTCCCGTGTCCTGGGGTCAAGCAGCCCCCCGATGGGGGCTTGGATGCGGGCCCTTTTCTGGAACATCCACGGCTTCGGCCATGATGGCCGTCGCCGCCAACTCATTGAGTACATTCGTCACGAACACATTGAAATCATTGCCATCCAGGAAACCTTGCGCACTGAGTTCTCCCTTCAAGAGCTTGCACATCTTAGTTCCCACCTCTTCGCTTGGCACTGGCTCCCGTCTAGTGGGACCTCAGGCCACTCTGGTGGCATCCTTTTAGGGGTAAAGGATGCCACCTTTGAGGTGGGCGGCATGGACCGCGGTGAATTCTTCGTTAGTATGGAGATCTTCGAGCGTGCCCCGAACTTCAAATGGGAGGTCATAATTGTTTACGGACCGGCGGACCATCGCCGCTCCCCGGCCTTCCTAGCGGAGCTGCAGCTGAAGATCTCTAACTCCCTCCTCCCAGTTGTAGTGGGCGGAGACTTTAACCTCATCCGATCCCCGGATGAGAAGAATAATGATCAGATTAACTTCCCCCGAATGCAGTTATTCAACGATTGGATTGCGGAGCTGGGGCTCCGTGAGCTTGATCGGACGGGGGCCAGGTTCACCTGGACGAACCGTCAGATTGACCCGACGCAATCCGTCTTGGATCGCATCCTAGTTTCCCCGGAGTGGCAATTATGCTGCCCCCTGGCCTCGCTCCGGGCTGTTACCAGGATCGGGTCTGACCATGTCCCCCTCCTCCTCTCCACCGCCGATGAGCGTCCTCCCACCCTGCCACGATTCCGGTTCGAGCTCTTCTGGCTCAATCAGGCCAGCTTCCGGGAGGCTGTCGTCGCTCGCTGGATCTCCGCTCGCTCTTCCCCTCATCGCTCCATGTCTGTGTCGACTCGTGGCACTTCTGCGCCAAGCTCGCCCGCCAATTCATGAAGGGTTGGGGGGCTAACCTTGGTCGAGACCTTAGGGATCGCAAAAAGGCCCTCCTGTTGGCTATCCAAGCCCTGGACGCCCGCGCCGACATGACCAGGATCTCCCCGGATGAGTGGATGTTGCGATATGACCTTGAAGATCAGCTCTCCACCATTTACACGGATGAAGAGGCCTACTGGCGGCTGCACGGTACCCAACGGTGGGTGCTTCGGGGTGATGCCAACACCGCCTATTTCCAGGCGGTGGCGAACGGCCGACGTCGTCGCAATTCCATCCACTGCCTGTGGGATGGAGACACGCCTCTCGTTCACCCCTCGGCCATCCGTGCCCATGTAGACGGCTTTTATAAAGCCCTATTTACCCCCACCCCGCGGGGTAGGGCTAGTCTCGCCCCCGACATTTGGTCGGGTGTGCAATTGGTCTCTGCTGAGGCCAATGCGGCATTAGTAGCCCCTTTTGATGAGGATGAGGTCCTCGCGGCCATTAAGGGGATGAACCCCTCCTCGGCCCCAGGTCCGGATGGCCTGCCCGTGACGTTCTTCAAAACATTCTGGCCTACCATCAAGCCGGAGGTCATGGCCCTGTTTGAGGAATTCTATTCGGGCTCCATGGACCTTGGGCGTCTCAACTATGGGATTGTGACCCTCATCCCCAAGGTCCCGGGCGCTTCTGACATCCGCCAGTTCCGTCCAATCACAATGATTAATGTGATATTCCGGATCCTGGCCAAAGGGTACGCCAATAGGGTGACCCTCCTCGCTGATGCGATTACCCATCCGAACTAATCCGCCTTCATACAAGGCCGATTTATTCTAGATGGGGTGCTAGTATTTCACGAAGTCCTCCATGAGGTTCGGCTGAAACGCCATGGCGCGGTCTTTCTAAAGCTAGACTTCCACAAAGCATACGACACGGTCCACTGGCCCTTCTTGCGGGAAGTGTTGCTTTGCAAGGGCTTCGACGACCGTTGGTTGACTCGCGTCATGCAGCTTGTCTCCTGTGGCTGGACCGCAGTGAACATCAACAGTGACATTGGTCCCTACTTCCCCACCCTCTGTGGGGTCCGTCAGGGTGACCCTTTCTCGCCGTTCTTGTTCAACATGGTGGTCGATGCCCTGGCATCCATCCTGGATAAGGCCAAGGACGCTGGCCATATCCGCGGCATCGTCCCCCACCTAGTCGGAGGGGGAGGGGTCTCCCTCCTTCAATATGCGGATGATACCATAATAATGGTGGAGGGCTCCGCTCTAGATATTGCTAACCTGAAGTTCCTCCTCCTGTGCTTCCAACAAATGTCGGGCCTAACCATCAACTTCGATAAGAGCAAAGTGATGGTTCTCGGATATCCGATGGAGGAAGCACAGGCTATTGCTGACCGACTAAATTGTCGGTTGGGTTCTTTCCCCACGGCTTACCTGGGGATCCCCATTAGTGATTCGTGCCTCACCGTGGCCGATCTTCGCCCCACGGTGACCCATATGCTGTTGGGGAACGTTGCAGAAAACAAAAATTTTCCTACTCGTTTCACCAAGATCCATCTAGGAGTTCATCTAGCAACGAGCCATCGGATGCATCTACATACCTTTGTAGATCGCGTGCGGAAGCGTTCAAAGAACGGTGATGATGTAGTCATACACGACGTGATCCAAATCACCGATGACCAAGCGCCGAACGGACGGCACCTCCGCGTTCAACACACGTACGGGACGGGAGACGTCTCCTCCTTCTTGATCCAGCAAGGGGAAGGAGAGGTTGATGAAGATCCAGCAGCACGACGGCGTGGTGGTGGATGCAGGGCGTCACAGTAGCAGGGCTTCGCCTATACTGCGAGAGAGAGACGTAACGGGGAGAGAGGGAGGCGCCAGGGGCTGGGGTATCAAGTCCCTCCTCTCCCCCACTATATATAGGGGTGCCAAGGGGGGGCGCCGGCCCTAGTAGATGGATCTACTAGGGGGGGGGGGGCGGCCTAGGGTGGGGGGCTTGCCCCCCAAGCAAGGGGGCGCCCCCTCTAGGGTTTCCCCTCCAACCCTAGCCGCATGGGCCCTTGGGGGGTGGCGCCCCAGCCCACTATGGGCTGGGTTCCCTCCCACTTCATCCCATGGGGCCCCCGGGATAGGTGGCCCCACCCGGTGGACCCCCGGGACCCTTCCGGTGGTCCCGGTACAATACTGGTGACCCCGAAACTTGTCCCGATGGCCGAAACAGCACTTCCTATATATAATTCTTTACCTCCAAACCATTCCGGAACTCCTCGTGACGTCCGGGATCTCATCCGGGACTCCGAACAACATTCGGGTTACTGCATATACATATCTTCACAACCCTAGCGTCACCGAACCTTAAGTGTGTAGACCCTGCGGGTTCGGGAGACAAGCAGACATGACCGAGACGACTCTCCGGTCAATAACCAACAGCGGGATCTGGATACCCATGTTGGCTCCCACATGCTCCACGATGATCTCATCGGATGAACCACGATGTCGAGGATTCAATCAACCCCGTATGCAATTCCCTTTGTCAATCGATATGTTACTTGCCCGAGATTCGATCGTCGGTATCCCAATACCTCGTTCAATCTCGTTACCGGCAAGTCACTTTACTCGTACCGTAATGCATGATCCCGTGACCAGACACTTGGTCACTTTGAGCTCATTATGATGATGCATTACCGAGTGGGCCCAGTGATACCTCTCCGTCATACGGAGTGACAAATCCCAGTCTTGATCCATGTTAACCCAACAGACACTTTCGGAGATACCCGTAGTAGACCTTTATAGTCACCCAGTTATGTTGTGACGTTTGGTATACCCAAAGCACTCCTACGGTATCCGGGAGTTACACGATCTCATGGTCTAAGGAAAAGATACTTTGACATTGGAAAACTCTAGCAAACGAACTATACGATCTTGTGCTATGTTTAGGATTGGGTCTTGTCCATCACATCATTCTCCTAATGATGTGATCTCGTTATCAATGACATCCAATGTCCATAGTCAGGAAACCATGACTATCTGTTGATCAACGAGCTAGTCAACTAGAGGCATACTAGGGACATGTTGGTGTCTGTTATTCACACATGTATTACGATTTCCGGATAACACAATTATAGCATGAATAAAGACAATTATCATGAACAAGGAAATATAATAATAATGCTTTTATTATTGCCTCTAGGGCATATTTCCAACAGTCTCCCACTTGCACTAGAGTCAATAATCTAGTTACATTGTGATGAATCGAACACCCATGGAATTCTGGTGTTGATCATGTTTTGCCCTAGGGAGAGGTTTAGTCAACGGATCTGCTACATTCAGGTCCGTATGTACTTTACAAATCTCTATGTCTCCATCTTGAACATTTTCACGGATGGAGTTGAAGCGACGCTTGATGTGCCTTGTCTTCTTGTGAAACCTGGGCTCCTTGGCAAGTGCAATAGCTCCAGTGTTGTCACAAAAGAGTTTGATTGGCCCCGACGCATTGGGTATGACTCCTAGGTCGGTGATGAACTCCTTCACCCATATTGCTTCATGTGCTGCCTCCGAGGCTGCCATGTACTCCGCTTCACATGTAGATCCCGCCACGACGCTCTGCTTGCAACTGCACCAGCTTACTGCCCCACCATTCAAAATATACACGTATCCGGTCTGTGACTTAGAGTCATCCAGATCTGTGTCAAAGCTAGCATCGACGTAACCCTTTACGACGAGCTCTTCGTCACCTCCATAAACGAGAAACATTTCCTTAGTCCCTTTCAGGTACTTCAGGATATTCTTGACTGCTGTCCAGTGTTCCTTGCCGGGATTACTTTGGTACCTTCCTACCAAACTTACGGCAAGGTTTACATCAGGTCTGGTACACAGCATGGCATACATAATAGAACCTATGGCTGAGGCATAGGGGATGACACTCATCTCTTCTATTTCTTCTGCCGTGGTCGGACATTGAGCTGAGCTCAATTTCACACCTTGTAACACAGGTAAGAACCCCTTCTTAGAATGATCCATATTGAACTTCTTCAATATCTTATCAAGGTATGTGCTTTGTGAAAGACCTATGAGGCGTCTCGATCTATCTCTATAGATTTTGATGCCTAATATATAAGCAGCTTCTCCAAGGTCCTTCATTGAAAAACTCTTATTCAAGTAGGCCTTGATGCTGTCCAAGAGTTCTATATCATTTCCCATCAATAGTATGTCATCTACATATAATATGAGAAATGCTACAGAGCTCCCACTCACTTTCTTGTAAACACAGGCTTCTCCATAAGTCTGTGTAAACCCAAACGCTTTGATCATCTCATCAAAGCGAATGTTCCAACTCCGAGATGCTTGCACCAGCCCATAAATCGAGCGTTGGAGCTTGCACACCTTGTTAGCATTCTTAGGATCGACAAAACCTTCCGGCTGCATCATATACAATTCTTCCTTAAGGAAACCATTAAGGAATGCCGTTTTGACGTCCATTTGTCATATCTCATAATCGTAGAATGCGGCAATTGCTAACATGATTCGGACGGACTTTAGCTTCGCTACCGGTGAGAAAGTTCCATCGTAGTCAACCCCTTGAACTTGTCGATAACCCTTAGCGACAAGTCGAGCTTTATAGATGGTCACATTACCATCCGCGTCTGTCTTCCTTTTAAAGATCCATTTATTTTCTATGGCTCGCCTTTCAACGGGCAAGTCAGTTAAAGTCCATACTTCGTTTTCATACATGGATCCTATCTCGGATTTCATGGCTTCTAGCCATTTGTCGGAATCCGGGCCCGCCATTGCTTCTTCATAGTTCGAAGGTTCACCGTTGTCTAACAACATGATTTCCAAGACAGGGTTGCCGTACCACTCTGGTGCGAAACGTGTCCTCGTGGACCTTCGAATTTCAGTAGGAGCTTGATCAGAAGTATCTTGATCATTATCATTAACTTCCTCTCTAGTCGGTGCAGGCACCTCAGGAACATTTTCTTGAGTTTCGCCATTTTCCGGTTCAAGAGGTAATACTTCATCAAGCTCTACTTTCCTCCCACTTACTTCTTTCGAGAGAAACTCTTTCTCTAGAAAGGACCCATTCTTGGCAACAAAGATCTTGCCTTCGGATCTGAGGTAGAAGGTGTACCCAATAGTTTCTTTTGGGTATCCTATGAAGACGCATTTTTCTGACTTGGGTTCGAGCTTCTCAGGTTGAAGTTTCTTGACATAAGCATCGCATCCCCAAACTTTTAGAAACGACAGCTTAGGTTTCTTCCCAAACCATAATTCATACGGTGTCGTCTCAATGGATTTCAACGGAGCCCTATTTAAAGTGAATGCGGCAGTCTCTAAAACATAGCCCCAAAAAGATAGCGGTAAATCGGCAAGAGACATCATAGATCGCACCATATCTAATAGAGTGCGATTACGACGTTCGGACACACTGTTACGCTGAGGTGTTCCAGGCGGCGTGAGTTGTGAAACTATTCCACATTTTCTTAAGTGTGTGCCAAACTCGTGACTCAAGTATTCTCCTCCACGATCTGATCGTAGAAACTTGATTTTCCTGTCACGTTGATTTTCAACCTCACTCTGAAATTCCTTGAACTTTTCAAAGGTTTCAGACTTGTGTTTCATTAAGTAGACATACCCATATCTACTCAAGTCATCAGTGAGGGTGAGAACATAACGATAGCCACCGCGAGCCTCAACACTCATTGGACCGCACACATCAGTATGTATGATTTCCAATAAGTTGGTTGCTCGCTCCATTGTTCCTGAGAACGGAGTCTTGGTCATCTTACCCATGAGGTATGGTTCGCACGTGTCAAATGATTCATAATCAAGAGACTCTAAAAGTCCATCTGCATGGAGCTTCTTCATGCGTTTGACACCTATGTGACCAAGGCGGCAGTGCCACAAGTATGTGGGACTATCATTATCAACCTTACATCTTTTGGTATTCACACTATGAATATGTGTAGTAATACGCTCGAGATTCATTAAGAATAAACCATTTACCATAGGAGCATGACCATAAAACATATCTCTCATATAAATGGAACAACCATTATTCTCAGATTTAAATGAGTAGCCATCTCGAATTAAACGAGATCCCGATACAATGTTCATGCTCAAAGCTGGCACTAAATAACAATTATTGAGGTTTAAAACTAATCACGTAGGTAAATGTAGAGGCAGCGTGCCGACGGCGATCACATCGACCTTGGAACCATTCCCGACGCGCATCGTCACCTCGTCCTTCGCCAGTCTCCGTTTATTCCGCAGCTCCTGCTGTGAGTTACAAATATGAGCAACGGCACCGGTATCAAATACCCAGGAGTCACTACGAGTACTGGTAAGGTACACATCGATTACATGTATATCAAATATACCTTTGGTGTTGCCGGCCTTCTTGTCCGCTAAGTATTTGGGGCAGTTCCGTTTCCAGTGACCACTTCCCTTGCAATAAAAGCACTCAGTCTCGGGCTTGGGTCCATTCTTTGGCTTCTTCCCGGCAGCTTGCTTGCCAGGCGCGGCAACTCCCTTGCCGTCCTTCTTGGAGTTCTTTTTACCCTTGCCTTTCTTGAACTTAGTGGTTTTATTGACCATCAACACTTGATGTTCCTTCTTGACTTCTACCTCCGCTGATTTCAGCATCGAGAACAACTCAGGAATGGTCTTTTGCATCCCCTGCATGTTGAAGTTCATCACAAAGCTCTTGTAGCTTGGTGGAAGCGACTGGAGGATTCTGTCAATGACCGCGTCATCCGGGAGATTAACTCCCAGCTGAGACAAGCGGTTGTGTAACCCAGACATAGTGAGTATGTGCTCACTGACAGAACTATTTTCCTCCATCTTGCAGCTGAAGAACTTATCGGAGACTTCATATCTCTCGATCCGGGCATGAGCTTGAAAAACCATTTTCAGCTCTTCGAACATCTCATATGCTCCATGTCTCTCAAAACGCTTTTGGAGTCCCGGCTCTAAGCAATAAAGCATGCCGCACTGAACGAGGGAGTAGTCGTCAACACGTGTCTGCCAAGCGTTCATAACGTCTTGGTTCTGTGGGACGGGTGGATCACCTAGCGGTGCTCGTAGGACATAATCTTTCTTGGCAGCTATGAGGATGATCCTCAGGTTCCTGACCCAGTCCGTATAGTTGCTGCCATCGTCTTTCAGCTTGGTTTTCTCTAGGAACGCGTTGAAGTTGAGGACTACGTTGGCCATTTGATCTACAAGACATATTGCAAAGATTTTAGACTAAGTTCATGATAATTAAGTTCATCTAATCAAATTATTGATGAACTCCCACTTAGATTAGACATCCCTCTAGTCATCTAAGTATTACATGATCCGAGTTAACTAGACCGCGTCCGATCATCACGTGAGACGGACTAGTCAATGTCGGTGAACATCTTCATGTTGATCGTATCTTCTATACGACTCATGCTCGACCTTTCGGTCTTCTGTGTTCCGAGGCCATGTCTGTACATGCTAGGCTCGTCAAGTTAACCCTAAGTGTTTTGCATGTGTTCCGAGGCCATGTCTGTACATGCTAGGCTCGTCAACACCCATTGTATGTGAACGTAAGGATCCATCACACCCGATCATCACGGCGTGCTTAGAAACGACGAACTTTAGCAACGGTGCACAGTTAGGGGAGAACACTTCTTGAAATTGTTATGAGGGATCATCTTATTTACTACCGTCGTTCTAAGTAAACAAGATGCAAAACATGATAAACATCACATGCAATCAAATAATAAACGTGACATGATATGGCCAATATCACATAGCTCCTTTGATCTCCATCTTGGGGCTCCATGATCATCTTGTCACCGGTTTGACACCATGATCTCCATCATCATGATCTCCATCATCGTGTCTCCATAAAGTTGCTCGCCAACTATTACTTCTACTACTATGGCTAACGCGTTTAGCAATAAAGTAAAGTAATTTACATGGCGTTTCTCGATGACACGCAGGTCATATAAAAGAATAAAGACAACTCCTATGGCTCCTGCCGGTTGTCATACTCATCGACATGAAAGTCGTGATTCCTATTACAATAGCATGAACATCTCATACATCACATATAGATCATTCATCATTCATCACAACTTTGGCCATATCATATCACAAACCACTTGCTGCAAAAACAAGTTAGACATCCTCTAATTGTTGTTGCAAGTTTTTACGTGGCTGAAATAGGGTTCTAGCAAGAACGACTTCTTACCTACGTTAAAGCCACAACGTGATTTGTCAACTTCTATTTACCCTTCATAAGGACCCTTTTCATCGAATCCGCTCCAACTAAAGTAGGAGAGACAGACACCCGCCAGCCACCTTATGCAACTAGTGCATGTTAGTCGGTGGAACCGGTCTCACGTAAGCGTACGTGTAAGGTTGGTCCGGGCCGCTTCATCCCACAATACCGCTGAAGCAAGAAAAGACTAGTAGCGGCAAGAAAGTTGACAAATCTACGCCCACAACAAATTGTGTTCTACTCGCGCAAGAAGAACTACGCATAGACCTAGCTCATGATGCCACTGTTGGGGAACGTTGCAGAAAACAAAAAATTTCCTACTCGTTTCACCAAGATCCATCTAGGAGTTCATCTAGCAACGAGCCATCGGATGCATCTACATACCTTTGTAGATCGCGTGCGGAAGCGTTCAAAGAACGGTGATGATGTAGTCGTACACGACGTGATCCAAATCACCGATGACCAAGCGCCGAACGGACGGCACCTCCGCGTTCAACACACGTACGGGACGGGAGACGTCTCCTCCTTCTTGATCCAGCAAGGGGAAGGATAGGTTGATGAAGATCCAGCAGCACGACGGCGTGGTGGTGGATGCAGGGCGTCACAGTAGCAGGGCTTCGCCTATACTGCGAGAGAGAGACGTAACGGGGAGAGAGGGAGGCGCCAGGGGCTGGGGTATCAAGTCCCTCCTCTCCCCCACTATATATAGGGGTGCCAAGGGGGGGCGCCGGCCCTAGTAGATGGATCTACTAGGGGGGGGGGGGGCGGCGGCCTAGGGTGGGGGGCTTGTCCCCCAAGCAAGGGGGCGCCCCCTCTAGGGTTTCCCCTCCAACCCTAGCCGCATGGGCCCTTGGGGGGTGGCGCCCCAGCCCACTATGGGCTGGGTTCCCTCCCACTTCATCCCATGGGGCCCCCGGGATAGGTGGCCCCACCCGGTGGACCCCCGGGACCCTTCCGGTGGTCCCGGTACAATACTGGTGACCCCGAAACTTGTCCCGATGGCCGAAACAGCACTTCCTATATATAATTCTTTACCTCCGGACCATTCCGGAACTCCTCGTGACGTCCGGGATCTCATCCGGGACTCCGAACAACATTCGGGTTACTGCATATACATATCTTCACAACCCTAGCGTCACCGAACCTTAAGTGTGTAGACCCTGCGGGTTCGGGAGACAAGCAGACATGACCGAGACGACTCTCCGGTCAATAACCAACAGCGGGATCTGGATACCCATGTTGGCTCCCACATGCTCCACGATGATCTCATCGGATGAACCACGATGTCGAGGATTCAATCAACCCCGTATGCAATTCCCTTTGTCAATCGATATGTTACTTGCCCGAGATTCGATCGTCGGTATCCCAATACCTCGTTCAATCTCGTTACCGGCAAGTCACTTTACTCGTACCGTAATGCATGATCCCGTGACCAGACACTTGGTCACTTTGAGCTCATTATGATGATGCATTACCGAGTGGGCCCAGTGATACCTCTCCGTCATACGGAGTGACAAATCCCAGTCTTGATCCATGTTAACCCAACAGACACTTTCGGAGATACCCGTAGTAGACCTTTATAGTCACCCAGTTACGTTGTGACGTTTGGTATACCCAAAGCACTCCTACGGTATCCGGGAGTTACACGATCTCATGGTCTAAGGAAAAGATACTTTGACATTGGAAAACTCTAGCAAACGAACTATACGATCTTGTGCTATGTTTAGGATTGGGTCTTGTCCATCACATCATTCTCCTAATGATGTGATCTCGTTATCAATGACATCCAATGTCCATAGTCAGGAAACCATGACTATCTGTTGATCAACGAGCTAGTCAACTAGAGGCATACTAGGGACATGTTGGTGTCTGTTATTCACACATGTATTACGATTTCCGGATAACACAATTATAGCATGAATAAAGACAATTATCATGAACAAGGAAATATAATAATAATGCTTTTATTATTGCCTCTAGGGCATATTTCCAACATATGCAACATCGCGTTGAGCCCTGGAAAGGGCGCTGGTTGTCGAAGGCTGCTCGCGTGATCCTTATCAATTCTTCGCTTGCCAGCCTTCTATGGTTCCTCATGAGCTTCTATAGCCTCCATGAAACCCTTCATCAGGAGATCGCCAAATACCAATCTAGATTCTTCTGGGCTGGGGAGGGGGATAAGTAGAAGTACCACATGGTCAGCTGGCCAGATATATATCCGCAAACCCAAGGACCAAGGCGGTCTTGGGATCTTGTCCTCCCGACGCATGAACATTGCCCTCTTGACCCGTTGGCTCTGGCGCATTGCCAATGGCGATGGAGGACTTTGGCTCACTATCATCCAGAACAAGTACCTTCGTGGACAGCCTCTCGCATTCTGTCAGCGCTCAGGCGGCTCCCAGTTTTGGCAGGCCGTCGTCCAGCTGCTGCCCGTGCTTCGCATTGGCACATCCATTTCGGTTGGTACTGGGTCCTCGACCCTGTTCTAGTTTGATAGGTGGCTTGGCGACACCCCCTGGCCGCGCGTTTTCTGGAGCTCTTCGCCATTGCTGTTGACCCTCGGGTCTCTGTCGAGACGACCCTTATTGACCTAGGGCGCCTCGCTTTCCGCCGCCCCTTTGGCCCCCCTGAAGTAGCCGCTTGGGATGTCCTCCTCCAGGACATCGCCCTCCTCCCTATGGACGTCGCCGACACCCCGGACGCCATCTCTTGGCACCTGGAACCTTCCAGGTGCTTCTCCACCAAATCCCTCTACGCGGCCATCGCCCCCTCGACGGCCCCCGAGCCCTTCAGTTTGATCTGGGACATCCGCCTGCCCCTAAAGATCAGGATCTTCCTGTGGCAATGGATCCGAGGCGACCTCCCGTCCGGCGTAGAGGTCCTTAAGCGTAATGGACCTGGGGATGGGATGTGCCCCATGTGCGACACGGTGGAGGATGCCAACCACATCTTTTTCTCGTGCTCCACGGCACAGTTCCTTTGGTCCTGTTTCCGCGAGACGGTTGGGGGCCAGTGGTGCAACACCAACTTTCCTGACCTGCTTGCGGAGATTCAGGCCTCCCCCCTCGCTACAGGCATATTAGATGGCTTTGCGTCGGGGTCCTTGCCTGGACACTTTGGACCGTACGTAATAAGCTTGTCATACAGAAGGTGCCTCTTCGACGTGCTACTGACGCCATCTTTAAAATGTGTGGATATTTGTAGCTTTGGCGGCCGCTTAGCCACCCCCAGGACCGGGACGTCATCAACAACCTCCTCGCCGACCTTCGATCGATGGCCTTCCGCTTGGCGCCTCCGCTCCCTCCGCCCCCCTCGGAGCCCGACTAGATACTATGCTACACCCCGCGCATGCGTTCTTTTTTTTGTTTCTTCAGGGCTTGTTGAGCTGTGCCCTCAGTATTAACCCTTTGACTGTTTGTCTGTGCTAGACCTGTGTGTGTGTGCGCGCGCGCGCGTTTGAACCTTGTTGGATGTTTGGCTTGGGCATTTGTTTTATAATATAAAGCGGGGCGAAGGCCTTTTTCGGTAATCTGAAATCTCATCAACCAATGCATTTTGTTAGTGGAGGAATGTATCTCGTACTTTACAAAACTACTCAAATTAAACTCATGCATTCATTTGGATTAATTGCAGTGCATGCATGCTTGACCACTAGATGAGTAGGAACATTATACGCATTGATGTGTTCCTTTTTAATTCTTGCATGCAAAGATTGAATGCGCCTCGAAAACTAAAAATGAGATGGAGATGAGCCCTTTAAATTTTCCTCCGTCCCTAAATATATGATGTCCTCGTTTCTCGTGAATAAATTTTGACAACCTATTGTGCCCACATGATATGAAGTATGTCATAAAAAATATACCGTTAGAAACTACATTTGAATAACAATATTGAGGAATTGATTGGTGTAAATTTTGTGATATATAACTGACATTATATTGGTCAATCGATGATCAAAGTTAAACCTAAACAGGGACCGAGGGAGAGTATAATTGATAGTGGCATCAATTTGGCGAAAAGTCTGTAAGAGTTGGTCGATACATCATGAAGTGTGGAACTAACAGTCAACGGTTAGGTACGTACTAGCTTCCAGATCTTCAGTAAACTTCCTAGCTAGGCTCCGCCTCTCGCGTCTCGCGTGCACCCGCGATGCACGTCAGCACGAGTGGAGCACGCAACATGGGTCGGCATCGTCGACTTCACCATGCATGCATGGAAGCACACCATGTCAGCAAAAATGTCCTTCAGAATTAAGGGAGAACAAAAATTGAAAAAGGCAAATGCTTATTGCTCATGGTCAATAGGAAAAGCCAGGAATCTTGTGCAAAATATTTGTTTAGTAGTACTACACACCACACAAAACATCTTTGCAAATAATTGGCTGTTGATCATCCCACGTTCCCGCTATTCTCACTCTGCACAGCTGATCATTTGTTGCTTTCAATACAAATTTAATAAAATCAAAGCTCCGTCATTGTTATTATTTAATGTAAATTCCTGCTAAAACATATGACATGCTATCTTACATGGTATTTCCTACAAAAACTGACCATATAGGAATATAAACAACCAATCCTGCCAAACATACTCCATCCGTCCTGAATTATTTGTCACGACATATAATTCTGAACGACGGGAGCACGGCATGACATGTTATTTACATAGTATTTCTAAAAAAGAAAAACTGAGCATAGTAGGAATGAAAAAAACTAAAAAAAAAACAAATCAATTTTGCACAGTCATATTGTTGGTGCGAGCCCTAGCTTGCTCTTTGCGTCGGTGCCCAGCTCCCTCCCTTCCTCCCTCTCTCTCTCTATCTCTCTCTCTCGCATGAACGAAGGTAAAAGAAAGAAGAGACCCAGGATATAGTGATGTTTTTCCGACGCACATACGCCTGCCGCAACGACGACCGTTTCCTCAAGCAACAACTCGAATCACACCCACGCACAAGTAGTACAACGAGGACCTTTTATAACCAGATGCACACACACGCTCGCGGCCACCACGCACGCACTCACGCGTGCACGCCGGCCACTAACCAGCTCACTAAATGCAACTGACTCCTACATGCACATCCAGCGACGACCTCATCCATGCACTCCAGGACTCGGCCGCTCCACCGCACACCATGCACAGACCCACGACGCCGGGTAGCACCACGCGCGCACACACCCAGCTGCTTGATCCGCACACTCCTGCCGCGCGCACAACGCGCTCCAATGCGCCCGACCCGGCTAGCTGATCACGGCTGTGGACGCGGCCGCGCACCCACAAGGTTCAGGGATGTACCGGCAAACGATACGCCGTCCGCTCGGTTTGCGATTCGTGCGTCGTCGTGGTCCATCTTTTGTATAATACTGTATTTCTATAACCCACCTTTAGTATATCACTCTAGTATGTCAGAAGGATGACCCACTATTTATACTAGTATGTCAGCTTTGTCAGCTCAGCATGCATGCAACCTTTTTCCTCTCTCCCCGCTCCCAAACAAATCCACCTTTTTATTTTTGCTTACAATTTTAGATGGTCATCATATTTCACATTAAAATTTCATTATAGAATTTTTTTATAGATTCAAATTCCTTGCAACATGATCTTCAGAACAAGATCAATCTTGAATATTTTAAAATTAGATTTCAAAATAACATGTTTCATAGTCTTCAAAAAATATCTCGTTTCATAGATTTCACGTAGTTCAAAAAATAAATTTCGCTAAGTTCATAGATATCAATTATTTCAAAGAATTGAAACATATATTTTGTAATGAGTGAAATCACTTTTTACAAACAAGTGAAATATACTACTTCAATTGAATGAGTGTAATATTTTTCAAAAACTAGTGAAATGAGTGAAATCTATCTTTTGTAACAAGTGAAATCACTTTTTTGAAACAAGTGAAATACAGTATTTCAATTGAATGAGTGTAATATGTTTTCTGAAACTACTGAAATGAGTGAAATCTATTTTTTGTAACGAGCGAAACAACTTTTTTGAAATAAGTGAAATTTAGTATTTCAATTAAATGAGTGTAATATGTTTTCTGAACTAGTGAAATCTTTCTTTTGTAACGAGTGAAATCACTTTTATTAGAACAAGTGAAATATAGTATTTGAATTGAATGAGTGTAATATGTTTTCTGAAACTAGTGAAATGAGTGAAATCTATCTTTTGTAACGAGTGAAATCGCTTTTTTAAAACAAGTGAAATATAGTATTTCAACTGAATGAGTGTAATTTAGTTTGAGATGAGTGAAATAATCAAATACAATAATATTGAAATATGATACATAAAATTCAAACTAGTCAAAATGTATCCAAGATTGGTCTTGTTTGAAAGGTCTTATCGTCCTAGACTCGAATATATAAAAAGTTTCAAAAATGAACATTTGGTTCAAAACATATCAAGTATTCAAAAATATGAGAATGAAAATTAATCCATGTGAGTGGAAAGAGAGGCTGCATGCATGCGTCATTCATCTCCACTCTAACTCTTTCTCTCTCCTCTCTGTGAAAAGGCTGAAAAGACATGCAGTGTCAGTTTTTTCTGTTGTATTAACTGGGTATAATAGAGGAATCAATTTAAAAATTTATACGGAGTCAGATAGCACGCATCTCGAGAAAATTGATGGATGATGGATTCTCCACCGATACATCCCGCCATCGGTAAAAAAACTTATTCGGCCACGCACCAGCGTCCAGACTCGACCGATACGCACACACATATTGATCACCACCATGGTGTGGCTTAGTCCTAACACATATCACATATGCTAAGACTGCGGGCACCTAGCTACGCCTAGCTATCTGCCGCCTTGCTGCAGCAGTAGCAGCCGCCGCAGCTTCCTCCGCCGCTAGCCGCTCATGCACCTTCCTGATATACTCCGCCGCGGCCGCATCGATGCCACCCAGCTTTGCTACGGCGCTGGAGGCCGCGTTTACGCTCGCTATCGTCGTCTTCCTCTGCGCATCGATCTTCTCCACCCTCTGGACGCAGATTTCTGACATGTCTGATACTAAGTGTTGTTGAGTGTTCTCTTTGGTTTGAACTAACAGATCGTCGTGGCAGCAGAGGGGTAGGCCATTTATAGACAGCAGACACCACCTCCACGCGGTCGCGTTGTTTCCAAGGAAGAAGGCAAGAAAAGGCCCCGTATGTCCGTACGTACCTCGCTGCTGTAGTCATGGGTTCGACAGCATTGAGAGTACTGTATATACCTCACGGCGTGTTTCCGTTTGATTTGGTCATGTACTCCTACTCAGCTTGTCAAAATATTCACTAGTACTAATTAACTTGCGCAAAATCTGTCGTCAAACCATTCTAACACTGTTAAGGCATCTCCAACCATGACCCACAAATTTGCTCCGGTATTCGTCCACGGACGGAGGAACTAGTCTGCGGAGATGGATACCGGAGCCGGTCATCCAACGCTACCCGCATGCATTTCAAGCCGGGTTTCAGTTTAGCAGACAAAATCCATGCAAACCGGCTAATATGCATCAAAGTTTGGGAAAAAAAACAACACAAATTATCCATGCATACATAGTATGCAAATAAGTCTTGTACAACAGCGTCCAGCAAGTTTTTAATCAATGGATCATGTCGTTCCATAAATAGTGCCCCTTCAGCTTCATCCACCGGTGTGTGTGAATAAATAGTCGTCCTTCCTTTTTATGATACATCACTGAATGAATGATTCAGTCAACAAGTTGAGGAAGAAGAAGCAAAACTTATGACCTCCTCCTCTGCCGCATGCAATGGCCACCTTGCCGCCAGCCGGGCAACTACGTTACACAAGTTGGTGACGATGGTCTGGATGGCGTGCCATTGATATGATAACGACCTCACATTGCGATCATGGATAATGTGCATGTCGTAGGGCGCAATGTGCTTTTGTGTGTGAAACGATTCATGCACTTGCTGTCAGAAGGTCCGCAGGTGCTGGTTGCGAACGTTTGGCAATGCCTGTGTGGCGGACGGACAGGTACAACGGCGCCGGCGGAGGTGGAGGGTGAGGATGCAAAGCAAGGAAGAAAAGTGACAGAGTGGAAGAAAATGGGACCGAGAGGGCGGATTTAGTGGGCCTGGGGTGTCAGAGCCCAACGTGGCTGCTATCCGGACTCCCGCAACCCCCCCCCCCCCCCCCCCCGACCACCACACCACCACACACACACACACTTTGTGTCCATTGTGTGGGAGGAAATGTGTTCGGACCGCCGAGAAGACCGATATAGGATAGTGTTGGTTGGCTTCCGCGGTCCGGACGTATGCAGGGGGTTTGAGGGTCGGCGTTGGAGATACCCTTATAATTGCATTTGTTTGGGCTCATTAGCAAGAATGATTATGAGATTCTTTCTCACACCCACCAGCTTAAAGAAACAACGTTTTTTGGGGAGCACCATGGAGCCGCTGGGGAGAAGGTCGACCATGAAACGGCCTGAAAACTTGCAGCTGGAGAGGAGCTAATATGAAGGAGTGCAAGATTGTGGAGCAATAACTTCATCTTGCTGCCAAAAAATAAGCAACATTAACGTTGAAGAAACATATTCAATGTACTCCGTTAGATATGACTCTAGAGGCGAATATAAGCTGATATGACCGGATGAGCTCAATCCAAAGCTCCTAGAGCACACGACCTAGTCCAAGATCTTAGATAGAAGGGTACATGGTCTCGTTTCAAACTCGAGGTGAGGCTCCCTATATATATGACTTTATGAAGCCTTGACATCTCATTTTGATCTTTTTCTCTCTCTTTGAAGCCGAATCGAGTGCCTTCCCTCCCCCATCACGATCGCCGCCCCAACCCCAGGCCTCCTGTCCCCAAGCTCCGCCCCGATCTGCTTCACCACCGGTGACTTGAGCCTCTCCCGCCGCTGATCCCACGAGTCGAACCCGCCAAGACATGCCCGAAAAGAGCTTACCGATCGGTTGCATTTTCCTGAATTTAATTCAAGCTTTTCGGCGATGTATGTTCAATGGGAGGAGATGTTCCCGTCCACTATGAGACCCCTATATATGGTGACTTCATCAATCTCAAGATGATGTGCCAACTCAGTCTCCTGAAAGTGCTTATGGGGGTAAGATGTATATGCATTTGTTCACGGGGATGAGTATATGTGCATTTATATAAACGCATGCATTTGTACTGTGTTCAAAAAAACACTGGCCGTTCCTTTCCTTTAAATCAACACCAAAAGTAGATGATCTAAGTTATAATAATCAGAAAATTATATGTTTAATATATCAAAGTAGATGAGTATAATACATTGTCCAAATTATCAAAAAAAATCAGCTAAATCATGTGAAAACTAGCCATCCGCAAAAAAACAACTCTTAATCGAGTCATTTATTGTTATAACAATACAAACAAAGGACATTTTGATCATTTTCAGCTAGCACTTCTCCACGCCAGCCACAACTGCTACAACACAAGTACCAAATGACTGGATTCCGGCTCCAACCTTTTGGCTGCAGCTAGCAGATACTGTTTTTCCTTCTACCTGAAGCCGTTGCAGCTGTAGCCATGGAAACTACAGCCCAAATTTTGTATTATGTACTTTTCAGCTAGCAGATACTTTTCAGCTGCATCCTCCGGTAAAAGAAACTGCTAGCATTTGTGCCAACTCAGTCTCTAGATGATGTGCCAACTCAGTCTCTAGAAAGTGCTTATAGGGATAGGATGTGCATACATTTGTTCACAGGGATGAGTATATGTGCATTTATATAAATGCATGCATTTGTACTGTGTTCCAAAAAAAACACTGGCCGTTCCTTTCATTTAAATCAACACCAAAAGTAGATGATCTAAGTTATAATAATCAGAAAATTATACGTTTAACATATCAAATTCGTATAATACATTGTCCAAGTTATCAAAAAAATTCAGCTAAATCATGTGAAAACTAGCCATCCGAAAAAAGAACTCTTAATCAGGTCATTTATTGTTATAAAAATACAAACAAAGGACATTTTGATCATTTTCAGCACTTCTCCACGCCGGCCACAACTGCTACAACACAAGTACCAAATGACTGGATTCCGGCTCCAACCTTTTTGCTGCAGCTAGCAGATACTGTTTTTCCTTCCAGCTGAAGCCGTTGCAGCTGTAGCCATGGAAATTACAGCCCAAACAAACACACTATCTTTCAAATGCTTGTATTAACAGTTAAGTAGGGAAAAGGTACCAATCAGAATTGCGAAGAAACTGATTTGGTTTGCGTGCGTGTGTACTTCAGGATCTGCAAGTGTTGCATAAATCTCAAATGGGAATCTGATTCTTTCTTTGATGGCTACACACGATTGATCAATCGACATGAACAGAGAAGACTAGCTTACATCCCCATCAGTTTCAGGATTGTGTCGTGTCTAAGGGCGGCCGGACAAACCTTTCCACGTGACCAAATTAAGCACGCGCGTACTTCTGCCTTAATAGCTAAGCACTCGATTCCCCCAATCTGCGCGTGGAAGGTGAGATAGGGAAGTCGAGTGGAAACCGTTTATGCGCCTGCATCTTCGTTATTCATGTCACATGAACTGACGATAACTATTTAGAGCTCTATTCATGTCATCTACTTCCTCTGATGCAAAATAAGTATCGCAGTTTTAAACTAAGCTTAGTTTAATTTATTTATTTGAAGTTTGAAACTACGACACTTATTATGAACAGAGGGAGTAGTAGAGGTGTCTCCGTCTCCGTACCCCTGCTTCAAAGATCAAAACCTGAGTAGACCAATGGGCTAGCTCCACTGCATAATCTTTGAAACTGTGATCTTGGACATCATCTGCACCAGATTTAATTACAGGATCAACTTCGACAGCTTAGAAAACTGTGATAACATATCTGAATTTTTGTCCAAAAAAACCACCTGCCGAATGTAATTGACAGAAAAGAACACCCCTGAGTCACATTGGCAAAACGGACCAGCTGGGTTGTGGCGGCAGGCGCGCTAGCAAACACGTGGCACCTGCCGCCTCCGCACGTGGCGGCAGGCACCACGTGTTGGCTGGCGCGCCTGCCGCCACGACCCAGCTGATTCGTTTTGTCAATGGGATTAAGAGGTGGTCTTTTCTGCCTGTTGTGTTCACCAGGTAGTCTTTTTTGACAAAAAATCAACATATTTAGCGTCATTTCGGACGGTGCAGAACTCATTGTGAAGGAATAGCCAGAACTCATTTTCTTCAACAGGGGTGATAGCACGCTTCTATACTCACATAAGAACCACGAATTGAGAAAGTATTGGGTGCTCCAAACACTCTCCAACGTACAAAAATTCAAGTTTGAATATTTGGAAAAATTCTAACTTCTCTATGGACATTCACATGACATATGTCTACATCCCTTAATAAATTCAAATAAAATAGAGAAACAAAAATGACAATCTAGCATGAATAGTGCCACAAAAAGAGAAAAGCAAAAAACACACACTATCCACAAAAAAGCAACACACTATCCACAAAAAGATAAAATTTGCCGGAAGACAAATATTTTGTAGAAACCACCATGAACGCTAGATTTACAGCTCAAGGATGGATACGGCACATCTAGGCCGAGCATATACCCCCACAAATGCTAGATTGACAGCTCAGCAAAAATGTCCATCAGGGGTTATGGGAATAGAGAAGTCAAAACAGCATGTGATAGGAAAAGCCAGAAAGATTCTGCAAAATGTTTTGTTTAATGCACATTACACATTGATCGAACATTGCGTACCACTAGTCTCGGTCTGCATGATCATTTAAAAAAAAAGGAGGAATGCCCCCGGCCTTTGCATCAGAGTGCTGCATGCAACCATTTTATTGATGCAAAGTTCGAAAAGTCTTGGGTCCAGCCTTAGCTCACAAAAGGAGCATGAAAACACAAAGGAAATGTATAAATAAAAATGCCACAACCAGCGAAAAATTGGCCTAGATGACTAAATACCTATCCTATTATTGGATCGCCATCCAAACCGGTTGTATATAACCCATGCTACCGTCTCTCACCGATTGCACCAAATAGCCAAAAGCTCCTTGAAGTCCGCATGAGTGAGTAATTAACGACCACATACGGATTCAAGCAGTGGCTCTGTAAATAACCTATAAAAAGTTGATAAAAAATTTCCTGGTAAAATGATATCATTTCTGCAGTTCCATATAGCCCAAAGTAAGGCGCTCCGAATATGTCACACAATATTAGATTCCACTTCAGTTAGTTTGACACCCCCGATTCAATCGTACACTAATCATACACGCAAACGTGTACGATCAAGATCAGGGACTCACGGGAAGATATCACAACACAACTCTACAAATAAAATAAGTCATACAGGCATCATATTACAAGTCAGGGGCCTCGAGGGCTCGAATACAAGAGCTCGATCATAGACGAGTCAGCAAAAGCAACAATATCTGAGTACAGACATAAGTTAAACAAGTTTGCCTTAAGAAGGCTAGCACAAACTGGGATACAGATCGAAAGAGGTGCATGCCTCCTGCCTGGGATCCTCCTAAACTACTCCTGGTCGACGTCAGCGGCCTGCACATAGTAGTAGGCACCTCCCGAGTAGTAGGAGACGTCATCGACAGTGGCGTCTGGCTCCTGGACTGCAACGTCTGGTCGCAGCAATCGGGTATAGGAAGGGGGAAAGGGGGAGCAAAACAAGCGTGAGTACTCATCCAAAGTACTCGCAAGCAAGGAGCTACACTACATATGTATGCATTGGTATCAAATGGAAAAAAGGTAACATATGTGGACTGAACTGCAGAATGCCGGAATAAGAGGGGGATAAATATTCCTATCGAAGACTATGCTTCTGGTAATCTCCATCTTGCAACAGAAGAAGAGAGTAGATGGTAAGTTCACCAAGTAGCATCGCATAGCATAATCCTACCCGACGATCATCTCCTCGTCGCCCTTTTAGAGAGCGACCACCGGGTTGTATCTGGCACTTGGAAGGGTGTGTTTTATTAAGTATCCGGTTCTAGTTGTCATAAGGTCAAGGTACAACTCCAAGTCGTCATGTTACCGAAGATCACGGCTATTCGAATAGATTAACTTGCCTGCAGGGGTGCACCACATTTCCCAACACGCTCGATCCCCTTTGTCCGGACACACTTCTCAGGGTCATGCCCGGCCTCGAAAGATCAACACATCACAGCCCTACCTAGGCACAACAGAGAGGTCAGCACGCCGGTCTAAATCCTATGGCGCAGGGGCCTGGGCCCATCGCCCATTGCACACCTGCACGTTGCGAACGCGGCCGGCGAGCAGACCTAGCCTCCCTTATACAAGAGCAGGCGTTCCAATCCAACCCGGCGCGCGCCGCCCAATCGTTGACGTCAAGAAGGCTTCGGCTGATACCACAACGTCGAGTGCCCATAACTGTTCCCGCGTAGTTGGTTAGTGCGTATAGGCCAGTGGCCAGACTCAGATCAAATACCCAGATCTTGTAAAGCGTGTTATTTTGAAGTAACCGCGAACGCCGACCAGGGCCAGGCCCGCCTCTCTCCTAGGTGGTCCCAACCTGCCCTGTCGCTCCGCCTCAAAGTAACAGTCGAGGGCCGTCGGGAACTCCGACCCACCACTACCTGGATGGAGCCACCTGCCATTTCAGCCCCCAACATCAGAATCACTTGCGGGTACTCAACGAGCTGACCCGACTTTAGTCACCACCTGTATAGCATGTATATATGTAAGTATATACCCGTGATCACCTCCCGAGTGATCACGGCCCGATAGTATAGCATGGAAGACGGACAAGAATGTAGGGCCACTGATGGTAAACTAGCATCCTATACTAGGCATTTAGGATTGCAGGTAAGGTATCAACAGTTATAGCAAGAATGACAGGCTATGCATCAGAATAGGATTAACGGAAAGCAGTAACAAGCTACACTACTCTAATGCAAGCAGTAGAGAGAAGAGTAGGCGGTATCTGGTGATCAAGGGGGGGGGGCTTGCCTGGTTGCTCTGGCAAGGAGGGGTCATCTTTAATGTAGTCGAACACACGGACATCGACAACAGTCTCGGAGTCTACCGGAAAGAAGTAATGAAGGGGGAACACAATAAATAACAGAGCAATCAAATGTAACACAAAGCAAGACGCTGCAATACGTTGTGTTAGGGTGACCTAACTTAGGGATAGGTGATACCGACGAAGGGGGGAAACATCCAGGAAAGTACCCCCGGTGTTGCGCGTTTTTGTACAGATGAACCGGAGGGGGAAAGTTGTGTGTTCGCTATGCTAGGGATGTGTGGCGGACGAACGGACTTCGTATTCGGATTCGTCTCGTCGTTCTGATTAACTTTCATGTATAAATTATTTTCATCCGAGTTACGGTTTATTTTATATTAATTTTCAAAGTTTTAATAATTTTCAAAAATTCCTGGAATTATTTTCATTCGAATAAATAAACAGTGCAACAACTTTTAACACACAACCAGAGCTAGCCCTAGCCACTGACTGGTGGGGCCAGTGGGCTAGTTGACTATAGTCAATAGCCCAGTCAGCAGTCAACCCAGTTGACTGCTGACTGTTCAACCTTGACAGGTGGGGACTGGTGAATAGTGACTTGGTTAAAGAAACATGTTTAATTAGCATGCGGGTCCCACTGTCATACACTTGTTGTTGGTGGTGGGGGGGGTTAGGATAAATTAGGGGCTTAATACCTAATCTAAAAAGGGGCAGTCCCCTTCCTGGACATGCATGCGCGTGTGGTGGCTTCGGCCAGGGGGCTCGGCCCCGACCTCGGCGAGCGGCGCCGGAGCAGAGCTCCGATGGGTGCGCGGGGCGAAGCCTCGGCGAAGGACTCGGGAGGAGGGGCGCGTGCGAGGCGGTTGCAGGGGAGCGAACAACGGCGAGGCCAGGGTGCGGCGGGCGCTATCGACAGGGGATGATGGGGGCGCCGAGCAAGCGACAGCAAGCATCAGCAGAGCGAGCAACGGGGGAAGCGCAGCGAGCGGCTGCGGTCAGCGCGCAGCAGGTCGGGGCTGCGGCAGGGAAGCGCGGCGGAGGCGGGCGCTGCCTGGTGTAGGGATGACTCGAGCTGCGAGAGGAGGCAGGGGCGTGGGGCGGAGGAAGGAGCAGCACCGGCAGCCGTAGTGGAGCAAAACGACAACGGCGGCAGGGGGTGGTGGCAGCGCCGGGCGCAGCGGGAGGCGGTTGCGGTGCAGGCAAGGGCGCTCAGGGTGTGGCCAGGGAGGGCGCGGGTGCGGCCAGGGAGTGCGATGAAATGCAAGGGCATGGTGGGCGCGACCTCATAGTCCAGGCGCGGCGACTAAAACGGCCTAAGGCGACAGATTCGACGGGGAAAAGGGGGAGACAGCGAGGAGCTCACCGGGCCCTACAGATGTGTGTACGCGGGCTCGGGGGAGGCTTGGTGACGACAGCGTGGTGGCGGCGTTCTCCGGCGACCGGAGGGGGAGGCGGGGTCGAGCGCGTCGATGACATACAATGAAGGTTGCCCGCGGAGGGGATCGACGGGGGCGACGGCACGAGGGCGTCCTAGCTGGTGGCGCTCGGCGTGGAAGAAGAGGATGACGACATGCTTCTTCTAGGCATCAGCGGACGGCGAACGGTGGCTGGTGGCTACGGCAACGACGACGACGGCGCGATCACCGCGCGAGCTCTTGCGCTCGATTTCGAGCAGATGAGGAGGGGCACAGTGGGGAAAGTTGGGGGGACCGGACGAGAGAGTGCTAGGGTTTTTGTTGGACGCGGTTATACGCCACGGGGAGGCACGTGGAGGCCATCCATGGCTATGGCAGCCGTGGATGTGCGCCACACACCTGGCTCTGCCTCCTCTCCTGTACAAAGGTTGAAGAGGCATGTAGATGGGCCGAGCTGCACTATGGCTTTGGCCAGGCCCAGTGCACAGTACCAGTTCAGCTCCTTTCTTTTTCTTTTCTTTTGTTTTTACTCTTTATTTATTTTTCTTTTTATTTATTTCAATTTTGTTTTCTATTATTTGAGTTTTAGTAAAATATGCACTTAGTATCTAAATTAGTATTTCAACTTAGCCCATAGTCACAAAAAGTCTAGTCCTCAAATAAATTAGTTTGACATTTTATTAATTATAAAAAGTATTTAAATAATTGTTTTTGTTGCTGTTTTATTCATCTTATAGTATTTAAACATTTTATAAAGGTGTGGCTTTTCCACCATAACTACTTATGCAATATTTGGTTCACTCACAACATTTTAGTTTTAATATTCGAAAACATTTATTGTTTGCTAGATTTTGGATTTGAATTAGAATCGGTTTCGAACTAATGCGAGATTAGCAATATTAATTCGAAGTGGCGTGGCATCGTTAAGAGGGAATTACTGTAGCTTAATTATCTGGGCGTCACAATTCTCCTCCACTACAAGAAATCTCGTCCCGAGATTTTAAGAGGCGTAAGGTGGGGAGGTTTTGGTTACGAAATTTTAACGATTCTTCTCGGTCTTGGTTGCTTTTCTCGAAGAGGTCGATCCATTACGTTGATGGCTTCATTTATCTGCTTCTGTTCATCATGATGAAGTTGTCGTCCTTCCTTCGGGATCTTCATCGTACTTACGAAAAGGATAAGGGGTAGCTTCAAAAGGACAGACCTCTACAAGGTTGCTTATCTGGTAGATAATATTAGGGAAGGTGGCGGAAAGTAACTCTCGAGTTGAAACTTAAGAAATTATCGAGAGAAAAATAAGAAGGTGCACCATAGAAGTTTCAAGCGCATAGGCAATCGTTCATTGCCTGATACGAAATGTGAAAGGGGTTCAGAGCAACGGGAATAAGTATTGCGTCTGATACCAGAATAGATTACTAGCCAGGTGGCCCCTGAATTACATACGAAGTCAAGCTCAAGGATTATCTTTGGCAATAGGGTCTAAAGGAGAGTCAGGTTTCGATCCTATGGAACTGTGGGTTATGGGCCCACCATGTGTGTTAAAAGTAGAAAGGGGGCTGACATCTTGCATGGTCACGATAGCAAGGCATATCAGAGGGTAGCCTGCCAGTTATGTTGGCAACAACGTTGGTACCAAGGGCGAGGGACGAAGAGAACCATTTTCCTGCTCGTTTAACGAGGTAGACCAATAGGCAAGGTTCTCGTCCATCGGTGGCTACCGGAATGTCATCAACAATAGTAACAGGGTCTTGCTGACAGAATTGTACAATGAGGTGTTTACATAAGCAAGAGAATATTACTACTTAGATCATATAGACCTCAAGAAAGGTTAAACCAAACAATGGAAAGGATAGTATGTTTATCAAATTAAACAGAACAATGGAAAGGAAAATGTGTTTAAACACATATTTCAGGGGTATATCCTTCCCAAGGGCAAGCAGAGCATGATATCCATGACAGGATAGAAAGTAGAGAAACCATTTAGAAAAGGGGGAAGGAATTTCATGACATTACCCATACAACGGTGTTTGGATAATTTGATAAAGAAAATTTAGCATTGTGCTTCAAATGTTCTTATTGAAGATCAGAGTACCACAGACAAGCTTTGAGATAGCATTGACATGGTATTCAAGCAAAGGTCGGTCTACGGATACACGAAGGATCCATCAAGATCAACTTGTAGAATAAGTCTTACAATTTCCCCATTGAAGAATGGCTAACCTTGCTAAAAAGAAACTATAACAATAGGTCCTCCGGCCAGGTGTGCTAGGCATGACATCACCTTATTGGGTTATAGAAAGACCAATGCTATGACTCTTGGAAAATGTTCCAACCATCATATCTGACCAAGTTTCAGATCTGATTGGTGTCAGAATACCTCAGACTCGGGATGCCTGAGAAGAAGAGGTGCAACACAATTGATGAGATGACATTATATGATTCTTGGGAAATGAACTATGGAAGCGAGTTCCGAACAAGGGTTCATCATTAAGACAAGGAGAGGATGAGGAGGTGGCTGATGGACTCAGTGATAATTCAACGGGGTATCCAAAAAAGACGGATCTCCACAATTATGTGGATAAGGAGATAACATGTGTTAGATCAAATGATATAATGAAATATGCTTGAGGAAAACATACACAATTAAATATTGGTTGAAAGGTGCACCCAAAATATTGGCTTAGGTAGCATGATCAATGTTAGAATGGTGATTCAATAACCAATAGTCTAAGAATGAACTATCGACCATTAACTTCAAAGCAATAGGGCTGCTAGAAGCACATAACCCAAACATCATCGTTCACTTGTTGATATTCCCGGTTAGTCAATACGGGGACCAAGAAATAATGGTGCTTGTGAGAAGTATCACTATACCAAGAATTATTAAGAGGTGGAGCAATCCTTGCAACATCCTTGACATAAAAGATGGTTATACTCCAAGGTAGCACACAATACAAACTGGATAGCAAGTTGCATCCATAACATAAACAAGTTTTTGATGAAAGGAAGGTAAAGATGTTGTCGATGGTAACTCAAATTACCAAGGGACGAGGATGGCACTTACCATCATGAATTTGATTGATATCCTGGAAGAGCTCAGAATGTTGATGATGATCATGACAAATTTTGTCGAGAGGTTTCATGGAGATGTAATCGATCGGCGACGACATCACACCAAGGGAATGGTTAAGCAAAAGGTTACTGGAACCATAGGTACGACACAAACTCGAAATCAAGTTTGCTGTTTGAGGTGAAACGATAAGACGAGGAAGATCGACGTAAGGTTAGCTCATCGTCAAAAATTGTGCTCCGGGAATAAGGACCAGGTAGCACAGTTAAAATTTAGCACGATAATGATATAGCCGATCAGGCTTGGGATGACTTGAAGGATTATTAAACTCATAAGAAATGAAAATTACTTAGAGTTATTAAATCAGAGTCCGAAATCGATCCACTATTTGGTGTTCTCGGTTGACGACAACCCAGAACCCAGGAAAATTGGAATCGGAACAGTTGATGAAGAACCCATAATAAGTTATGCAGTTCCATGATATTCTCGAGATACCAGAGTGTAATACTCGACGGTAGAGCAGAGTAGAGGGTGGACACGTGAAATGATCTGCAGAAGACAAGTACTTCATCTTGTCTGAGAAATGGAATCAAAGGAGATCAATCATGGTCGGAGCCATGATTGCAAAGGATCAATTTACAGATACCAGATGATATTATATCAAGGAAATAGTTATTATTACAAGAAGCTTCCATGGTAGGATCTACATCGTGTCCATGGGCATGAACACAAAGTTCAAGGTCGACTCCCACTTCTTCAATGTATAACCTTCCATTCACCTCTCACTTTCGAAGAAGTTGTAGTGTTGAAATTTTATCTAGCAAAATACTAGAAGAGTATGACTCACGAAAACTTTCGAGTTCACACATATTAAGGAAGGCATAGGTTCAACCCGTCAGGGTATCGTGGAAACATGTACCACAAGCTTCAATAGTAAATACCGTCAGCTCGAAAACAGAGCATGGTTGAGAAAGCAGAGGATACAATTTACCAAAGGCTTTATATATCCGTGGAAAGGCTCACAAGGTTATTTGAATGTGGAGGACATTGCCGGATAATAATCCAACAAGAGGTCTGGTGGTCTACAATGGAGCTGATGTGAGTATCGGTACTCTATGAAAGGAAGAAGGAATGCAAGTGCATCGGATTATAGAAACAACTGACTAACTCATAGCTCAAATGCAAATGAATTATGAATTCCAAGACAAGGGATCAGAAGCAATGCTCTGATTAGGGATGGATAAGTTGAATAGCCTTAGGGGTACAATCGATGACAATTTGATTGGTCAAGAACCAGCTCCTGTTCAAAATGACATCTGAGCCAAAAGGATGAATTCTAGAATCCAATTGAGGATTGCGAGCATTCGCAACATATCGAATCAAGTGACTCGAAATGATAGTGACAGAGGATGTCAACGGAGATTACTAGAAGTATGGAATTAACCATAATGGAGGAAGGCAAGGAAATCAAGAGCAATGGGCTGCTGAGGATTTTCAGAAAATCGAATGGTATTTCGAGGACTTATGTGAAACACATGAACGGCTAGGGATGAGCGGATACTCGGCAAGTGCGAGGAATTATCCGTAGGGTTATTCAGGTGGTAAGAAACTGCAAGGCAGTAGGCACAAAATATTCTCGGAACAATAGAGAGGATTTCAAGGTATTTTGTAATAACAAGATCAACTTGGAATAAAAGCAAGAACGGCAAGTGTATGTATTTATCCATAGGGATATGTCGGTGGTAGGGAATTGCAAAAGCAACGGACACAAAGTATCATGGGAACATCGGAGAGTAACTTCGGGATCTTCTAGTACATCAAGTGATCATCTGTATCGAGTGGCTCTCCGGGAGGAAGTAGTTACGAGAACCTAGAGTTAGAGTTAGAGTTAGTAAAACCATTTAACCCAAGTAGAAGAGAGATAAGAGTCCCAGAGTATAGACGGGGAATAAAAGATCCTAATACCACTCAATGGCGACATGGGCCCATAAGGCACACATCCATGTTAGTAAAAGTTTTGCAATGTCTAGACTCGACTTCAGCCAAGGAGTGTGGAAGGGGGATTCCTACATGCAGTCTGCTATGATACCAACTTGTGACGCCCCCGATTCAATCGTACACTAATCATACACGCAAACGTGTACGATCAAGATCAGGGACTCACGGGAAGATATCACAACACAACTCTACAAATAAAATAAGTCATACAAGCATCATATTACAAGCCAGGGGCCTCGAGGGCTCGAATACAAGAGCTCGATCATAGACGAGTCAGCGGAAGCAACAATATCTGAGTACAGACATAAGTTAAACAAGTTTTCCTTAAGAAGGCTAGCACAAACTGGGATACAGATCGAAAGAGGCGCATGCCTCCTGCCTGGGATCCTCCTAAACTACTCCTGGTCGACGTCAGCGGCCTGCACGTAGTAGTAGGCACCTCCCGAGTAGTAGTAGACGTCATCGACAGTGGCGTCTGGCTCTTGGACTCCAACGTCTGGTCGCAGCAATCGGGTATAGGAAGGGAGAAAAGGGGGAGCAAAGCAACCGTGAGTACTCATCCAAAGTACTCGCAAGCAAGGAGCTACACTACATATGTATGCATTGGTATCAAATGGAAAAGGGGTTAACATATATGGACTGAACTGCAGAATGCCGGAATAAGAGGGGGATAGCTATTCCTATCGAAGACTATGCTTCTGGTAACCTCCATCTTGCAGCAGAAGAAGAGAGTAGATGGTAAGTTCACCAAGTAGCATCACATAGCATAATCCTACCCGGCGATCCTCTCCTCGTCGCCCTGTTATAGAGCGACCACCGGGTTGTATCTGGCACTTGGAAGGGTGTGTTTTATTAAGTATCCGTTTCTAGTTGTCATAAGGTCAAGGTACAACTCCAAGTCGTCCTGTTACCGAAGATCACGGCTATTCGAATAGATTAACTTCCCTGCAGGGGTGCACCACATTTCCCAACACGCTCGATCCCCTTTGTCCGGACACACTTGTCAGGTTCATGCCCGGCCTCGGAAGATCAACACGTCGCAGCCCTACCTAGGCACAACAGAGAGGTCAGCACGCCGGTCTAAATGCTACGGCGCAGGGGTCTGGGCCCATCGCCCATTGCACACCTGCACGTTGCGAACACGGCCGACGAGCAGACCTAGCCTCCCTTATACAAGAGCGGGCGTTCCAGTCCAACCCGGCGCGCGCCGCCCAGTCGCTGACGTCAAGAAGGCTTCGGCTGATACCACGACGTCGAGTGCCCATTGTTGGGGAACGTAGCATAAATTCAAAATTTTCCTACGTTTCACCAAGATCTATCTATGGAGTCATCTAGCAATGAGGGAGGAGTGGATCTACATACCCTTGTAGATCGCGCGCGGAAGCGTTCAAGAGAACGGGGTTGATGGAGTCGTACTCGTCGTGATTCAAATCACCGATGATCCTAGCGCCGAACGTACGACACCTCCGCGTTCAACACACGTACGGAGCAGCGACGTCTCCTCCTTCTTGATCCAGCAAGGGGGGAGGAGAGGTTGATGGAGATCCAGCAGCACGACGGCGTGGTGGTGGAAGTAGCGGGATTCCAACAGGGCTTCGCCAAGCGCTGCAAGAGGAGGAAGATGTGTCGTGGGAGGAAGAGGGAGGCGCCAGGGCTTAGGTATGGTTGCCCTCCCTTCCCCCCACTATATATAGGACCAAGGGAGAGGGGGGGGCAGCCTTTGCCCTTCCTCCAAGGAAGGGTGCGGCCAGGGAGGAGTCCCTCCTTCCCAAGGCACCTCGGAGGTGCCTTCCCCCTTTAGGACTCTTCCTTTTCCTCTTCTCTTGGCGCATGGGCCTCTTGGGGCTGGTGCCCTTGGACCATATAGGCCAAGGTGCACCCCCTACAGCCCATGTGGCCCCCCGGGGCAGGTGGCCCCACCCGGTGGACCCCCGGGACCCTTCCGGTGGTCCCGGTACAATACCGGTGACCCCGAAACTTGTCTCGATGGCCGAAATAGCACTTCCTATATATAATTCTTTACCTCCGGACCATTCCGGAACTCCTCATGACGTCCGGGATCTCATCCGGGACTCCGAACAACTTTCGGGTTACCGCATACTATTATCTCTATAACCCTAGCGTCACCGAACCTTAAGTGTGTAGACCCTACGGGTTCGGGAGACATGCAGTCATGACCGAGATGACTCTCCGGTCAATAACCAACAGCGGGATCTGGATACCCATGTTAGCTCCCACATGTTCCACGATGATCTCATCGGATGAACCACGATGTCAAGGACTTAATCAATCCCGTATACAATTCCCTTTGTCTAGCGGTACGATACTTGCCCGAGATTCGATCGTCGGTATCCCGATACCTTGTTCAATCTCGTTACCGGCAAGTCTCTTTACTCGTTCCGTAACACATCATCCCGTGATCAACTCCTTGATCACATTGTGCACATTATGATGATGTCCTACCGAGTGGGCCCAGAGATACCTCTCCGTCACACGGAGTGACAAATCCCAGTCTCGATTCGTGCCAACCCAACAGACACTTTCGGAGATACCCGTAGTGTACCTTTATAGCCACCCAGTTACGTTGTGACGTTTGGCACACCCAATGCACTCCTACGGTATCCAGGAGTTGCACAATCTCATGGTCTAAGGAAATGATACTTGACATTAGAAAAGCTTTAGCATACGAACTACACGATCTAGTGCTATGCTTAGGATTGGGTCTTGTCCATCACATCATTCTCCTAATGATGTGATCCCGTTATCAACGACATCCAATGTCCATGTTCAGGAAACCGTAACCATCTATTGATCAACGAGCTAGTCAACTAGAGGCTTACTAGGGACATGGTGTTGTCTATGTATCCACACATGTATCTGAGTTTCCTATCAATACAATTATAGCATGGATAATAAACGATTATTATGAACAAGGAAATATAATAATAACTATTTATTATTGTCTCTAGGGCATATTTCCAACAGTCTCCCACTTGCACTAGAGTCAATAATCTAGTTCACATCGCCATGTGATTAACACTCACAGGTCACATCCCCATGTGACTAACACCCAAAGAGTTTACTAGAGTCAATAATCTAATTCACATTACCATGTGATTAACACTCGATGAGTTCTGGGTTTGATCATGTTATGCTTGTGAGAGATGTTATAGTCAACGGGTCTGAATCTTTCAGATCCGTATGTACTTCGCAAATTTCTATGTCATCTTGTAGATGCAACTACTACGCTACATTTGGAGCTATTCCAAATAACTGTTCTACTATACGAATCCACTTTACTACTCAGAATAATCTGGATTAGTGTCAAAGTTTGCATCGGCGTAACCCTTTACGACGAACTCTTTTACCACCTCCATAATCAAGAAATTTCCTTAGTCCACTAGTTACTAAGGATAACTTTGACCGATGTTCTGTGATCCATTCTTAGATCACTCTTGTACCCCTTGACTGACTCATGGCAAGGCACATTTCAGGTGCGGTACACAGCATGGCATAACGTATAGAGCCTATGAAAAAAACATAGGGGACGACCTTCGTCCTTCCTCTTTCCTCTGCCGTGGTCGAGCTTTAAGTCTTAACTTCATACCTTACAACTCAGGCAAGAACTCCTTCTTTGACTGGTCCATCTTGAACACCTTCAAGATCATGTCAAGGTATGTGCTCATTTGAAAGTACCATTAAGCGTTTTGATCTATCCTTATAGATCTTGATGCTCAATGTTCAAGTAGTTTAATCCAGGCTTTCCATTGAAAAACACTTTCCAAATAACCCTATATGCTTTCCAGAAATTCTACGTCATTTCTGATCAACAATATGTCAACAACATATATTTATCAGAAATTCTATAGTGCTCCCACTCACTTCTTTGGAAATACAAGTTTCTCATAAACTTTGTATACACCCAAAATCTTTGATCATCTCATCAAAGCATACATTCCAACTCCGAGATGCTTACTCCAGTCCCTAGAAGGACTGCTGGAGCTTTGCATACTTATCAGCATCTTTCAGGATTGACAAAACCTTCCGGTTTGTATCACATACAACCTTTCCTCAAAAAACGTCGAGGAAACAATGTTTTGACATCCTATCTGCAAGATTTCATAAATAATGCAGTAATCGCTAATATAATTCCAACAGACTCTTAGCATCACTACGAGTGAGAAAGTCTCATCGTAGTCAACTCCTTGAACTTGTCGGAAAACATCTTAACGACAAGTCAAGCTTTCTTAATGGTGATACTTACCATCATTGTCCGTCTTCCTTTAAAAAAATCCATCTATACTTCAACAGCCTTACGACCATCGAGCCGTTCTGCCAAAGTCTACACTTTGTTTTCATACATGGATCCTCTCTCGGATTTTATGGCCTCGAGCCATTTATCGGAATCCGGGCCCACCATCGCTTCTCCATAGCTCGTAGGTTCATTGTTGTCTAGCAACATGACTTCCAAGACAGGATTACGTACCACTCTGAAGTAGTATGCATCCTTGTCATCCCACGAGGTTTGGTAGTGACTTGATCTGAAGTTTCATGATCACTATCATAAGCTTCCACTTCAATTGGTGTAGGTACCACAGGAACAACTTCCTGTGCCCTGCCACACACTAGTTGAAGAGACGGTTCAATAACCTCATCAAGTCTCCACCACCATCCCACTCAATTCTTTCGAGAGAAACTTTTCCTCGAGAAAGGACCCGATTCCAGAAACAATCCCTTATTGCTTTCGAATCTGAGACAGGAGGTATACCCAACTGTTTTGGGTGTCCTATGAAGATGCATTTATCCGCTTTGGGTTCGAGCTTATCAGCCTGAAACTTTTTCACATAAGCATCGCAGCCCCAAACTTCTAAGAAATGACAGCTTAGGTTTCTCTAAACCATAGTTCATACGGTGTCATCTCATCGGAATTACGTGGTGCCCTATTTAAAGTGAATGTGGTTGTCTCTAATGCCTAACCCATAAACTATCGTGGTAATTCGATAAGAGACATCATGGTATGCATCATATCCAATAGGGTGCAGTTATGATGTTCGGACACACCATCACACTATGGTGTTCTAGGCTGTATTAGTTGTGAAACAATTTCCACAATGTCTTAATTCTGTGCCAAACTCGTAATTCAGATATTCATCTCTATGATCATATCATAGATATTTTATCCTCTTGTCACGACGATCTTTCAACTTCACCCTGAAATTACTTGAACCTTTCAATAATTCAGACTCGTGATTCATCAAGTAAATATACTCAAATCATCTGTGAAGTAAGAACATAACGATATCCACTACATGCCTCAGCACTCATTGGATTGCACACATCAAAATGTATTACTTCCAACAAGTTGCTTTCTAGTTCCATTTTACTGAAAACGAGGCTTTCAGTCATCTTGCCCATGTGGTATGATTTGCATGTCTCAAGTGATTCAAAATCAAGTGAGTCCAAACGGTCCATTTGCATGGAGTTTCTTCATGCATATACACCAATAGACATGGTTCGCATGTCTCAAACCTTTCAAAAATGAGTGAGCCCAAAGATCCATCAACATGGAGATTCTTCATGCGTTTTATACCGATATGACTTACGTGGCAGTGCCACAAGTAGGTGGTACTATCATTACTATCTTTTGGCATGAACATGTGTATCACTACGATCGAGATTCAATAAACCATTCATTTTAGGCGTAAGACCATTGAAGGTATTATTCAAATAAATAGAGTAACCATTATTCTCCTTAAATAACCGTATCACGATAGACATAATCCAATCATGTCTATGCTCAACGCAAACACCAAATAACAATTATTTAGGTTTTAATACCAATCTCGATGGTAGAGGGAGCGTGCGATGCTTGATCATATCAACATTGGAAACACTTCCAACACATATCGTCAGCTCACCTTTAGCTAGTCTCCGTTTATTCCGTAGCCTTTTGTTTCGAGTTACTAACACTTAGCAACCGAACCGGTATCTAATACCCTGGTGCTACTAGGAGTACTAGTAAAGTACACATCAACACAATATATATCCAATATACTTCTATCGACTTTGCCAGCCTTCTCATCTACCAAGTATCTAGGGTAATTCTGCTCCAGTGGCTGTTCCTCTTATTACAGAAGCACTTAGTCTCGGGTTTGGGTTCAACCTTGGGTTTCTTCACTAGAGCAGCAACTGATTTGCCGTTTCATGAAGCATCCCTTTTTGCCCTTGCCCTTCTTGAAACTAGTGGTTTCACCAACCATCAATAATTGATGCTCCTTCTTGATTTCTACTTTTGTGGTGTCAAACATCGTGAATAACTCAAGGATCATCATATATGTCCCTGATATATTATAGTTCATCACGAAGCTCTAGCAGCTTGGTGGTAATGACTTCGGAGAAACATCACTATCTCATCTGGAAGGTCAACTCCCACTCGATTAAAGTGATTGTTGTACTCAGACAATCTGAGCACAATCTCAACAATTGAGCTTTTCTCCCTTAGTTTGCAGGCTAAGAAAATCGTCGGAGGTCTTATACCTCTTGACGTGGGCACGAGCCTGAAATCCCAATTTCAGCCCTCGAAACATCTCATATGTTTCGCGACGTTTCAAAACGTCTTCGGTGCCTCAACTCTAAGCCGTTTAACTGAACTATCACGTAGTTATCAAAATTTGTATGTCAGATGTTCGCAACATCCATAGAAAATGTTTGAGGTTCAGCACACTGAGCGGTGCATTAAGGACATAAGCCTTCTATGAAGCAATGAGGACAAACCTCAGTTTACAGACCTAGTCCGCATAATTACTACTATCAACTTTCAACTAAAAATTTCTCTAGGAACATATCTAAACAGTAGAACTGAAGCGCGAGCTACGACATAATTTGCGAAGACCTTTTGACTATGTTCAGGATAATTAAGTTCATCTTATGAACTCCCACTCAGATAGACATCCCTCTAGTCATCTAAGTGATTACATGATCCGAGTCAACTAGGCCGTGTCCGATCATCACGTGAGACGGACTAGTCAACATCGGTGAACATCTTCATGTTGATCGTATCTAGCATACG